>NC_090656.1:133256334-133316334 GCF_040937935.1 Hyperolius riggenbachi | reverse complement strand
ACTAGCTATACTGGGGCTATACTAGCTATACTGGGGCTATACTAGCTATACTGGGCACTGTACTAGCTATACTGGGGCTATACTGGGCACTGTACTAGCTATACTGGGGCTATACTAGCCATACTGGGCGCTGTACTAGCCATACTGGGCCCTGTACTAGCTATACTGGGCCCTGTACTAGCTATACTGGGCCCTGTACTAGCTATACTGGGCCCTGTACTAGCCATACTGGGCCCTGTACTAGCCATACTGGGCGCTGTACTTAGCCATACTGGGCGCTGTACTTAGCCATACTGGGCGCTGTACTAGCCATACTGGGCGCTGTACTAGCCATACTGGGCGCTGTACTAGCCATACTGGGCGCTGTACTAGCCATACTGGGCGCTGTACTAGCCATACTGGGCGCTGTACTAGCCATACTGGGCGCTGTACTAGCTATACTGGGCGCTGTACTAGCTATACTGGGCGCTGTACTAGCTATACTGGGCCCTGTACTAGCTATACTGGGCCCTATACTAGCTATACTGGGCCCTATACTAGCTATACTGGGCACTGTACTAGCTATACTGGGGCTATACTAACTATGCTGTGCACTGTACTAGCTATACTGGGGCTATACTAGCTATACTGGGCACTGTACTAGCTATACTGGGGCTATACTGGGCACTGTACTAGCTATACTGGGCCCAATACTAGCTATACTGGGGCTATACTAGCTATACTGGGCCCTGTACTAGCTATACTGGGCCCTGTACTAGCCATACTGGGCCATGTACTAGCCATACTGGGCGCTGTACTAGCCATACTGGGCGCTGCTAGCCATACTGGGCGCTGCTAGCTATACTGGGCGCTGCTAGCTATACTGGGCGCTGTACTAGCTATACTGGGCGCTGTACTAGCTATACTGGGCGCTGTACTAGCTATACTGGGCGCTGTACTAGCTATACTGGGCGCTGTACTAGCTATACTGGGCTATACTAGCCATACTGGGCACTATACTAGCCATACTGGGCACTATACTAGCCATACTGGGCACTATACTAGCCATACTGGGCGCTGTACTAGCTATACTGGGCGCTGTACTAGCTATACTGGGCGCTGTACTAGCTATACTGGGCGCTGTACTAGCTATATTGGGCGCTGTACTAGCTATACTGGGCGCTGTACTAGCTATACTGGGCGCTGTACTAGCTATATTGGGCGCTGTACTAGCTATACTGGGGCTATACTAGCCATACTGGGCACTATACTAGCCATACTGGGCACTATACTAGCTATACTGGGCGCTGTACTAGCTATACTGGGCGCTGTACTAGCTATACTGGGCGCTGTACTAGCCATACTGGGGCTATACTGGGCACTGTACTAGCTATACTGGGGCTATACTAGCTATACTGGGCACTGTACTAACTATACTGGGCACTGTACTAGCTATACTGGGCCCTGTACTAGCTATACTGGGCCCTGTACTAGCCATACTGGGGCTATACTGGGCCCTGTACTAGCCATACTGGGCCCTGTACTAGCCATACTGGGCGCTGTACTAGCCATACTGGGCGCTGTACTAGCCATACTGGGCGCTGTACTAGCCATACTGGGCGCTGTACTAGCCATACTGGCCCCTGTACTAGCCATACTGGCCCCTGTACTAGCCATACTGGGCCCTGTACTAGCCATACTGGGCCCTGTACTAGCTATACTGGGCCCTGTACTAGCTATACTGGGCCCTGTACTAGCCATACTGGGGCTATACTAGCCATACTGGGCACTGTACTAGCTATACTGGGGCTATACTAACTATGCTGTGCACTGTACTAGCTATACTGGGGCTATACTGGGCCCTTACTAGCTATACTGGGGCTATACTAGCTATACTGGGCACTGTACTAGCTATACTGGAGCTATACTAACTATGCTGTGCACTGTACTAGCTATACTGGGGCTATACTAGCTATACTGGGGCTATACTAGCTATACTGGGCACTGTACTAGCTATACTGGGGCTATACTGGGCACTGTACTAGCTATACTGGGGCTATACTAGCCATACTGGGCGCTGTACTAGCCATACTGGGCCCTGTACTAGCTATACTGGGCCCTGTACTAGCTATACTGGGCCCTGTACTAGCTATACTGGGCCCTGTACTAGCTATACTGGGCCCTGTACTAGCTATACTGGGCCCTGTACTAGCTATACTGGGCCCTGTACTAGCTATACTGGGCCCTGTACTAGCCATACTGGGCGCTGTACTAGCTATACTGGGCGCTGTACTAGCTATACTGGGCGCTGTACTAGCTATACTGGGCCCTGTACTAGCTATACTGGGCCCTATACTAGCTATACTGGGCCCTATACTAGCTATACTGGGCACTGTACTAGCTATACTGGGGCTATACTAACTATGCTGTGCACTGTACTAGCTATACTGGGGCTATACTAGCTATACTGGGCACTGTACTAGCTATACTGGGGCTATACTGGGCACTGTACTAGCTATACTGGGCCCAATACTAGCTATACTGGGGCTATACTAGCTATACTGGGCCCTGTACTAGCTATACTGGGCCCTGTACTAGCCATACTGGGCCATGTACTAGCCATACTGGGCGCTGTACTAGCCATACTGGGCGCTGTACTAGCCATACTGGGCGCTGCTAGCTATACTGGGCGCTGCTAGCTATACTGGGCGCTGTACTAGCTATACTGGGCGCTGTACTAGCTATACTGGGCGCTGTACTAGCTATACTGGGCGCTGTACTAGCTATACTGGGCGCTGTACTAGCTATACTGGGCTATACTAGCCATACTGGGCACTATACTAGCCATACTGGGCACTATACTAGCCATACTGGGCACTATACTAGCCATACTGGGCGCTGTACTAGCTATACTGGGCGCTGTACTAGCTATACTGGGCGCTGTACTAGCTATACTGGGCGCTGTACTAGCTATATTGGGCGCTGTACTAGCTATACTGGGCGCTGTACTAGCTATACTGGGCGCTGTACTAGCTATATTGGGCGCTGTACTAGCTATACTGGGGCTATACTAGCCATACTGGGCACTATACTAGCCATACTGGGCACTATACTAGCTATACTGGGCGCTGTACTAGCTATACTGGGCGCTGTACTAGCTATACTGGGCGCTGTACTAGCCATACTGGGGCTATACTGGGCACTGTACTAGCTATACTGGGGCTATACTAGCTATACTGGGCACTGTACTAACTATACTGGGCACTGTACTAGCTATACTGGGCCCTGTACTAGCTATACTGGGCCCTGTACTAGCCATACTGGGGCTATACTGGGCCCTGTACTAGCCATACTGGGCCCTGTACTAGCCATACTGGGCGCTGTACTAGCCATACTGGGCGCTGTACTAGCCATACTGGGCGCTGTACTAGCCATACTGGCCCCTGTACTAGCCATACTGGCCCCTGTACTAGCCATACTGGGCCCTGTACTAGCCATACTGGGCCCTGTACTAGCTATACTGGGCCCTGTACTAGCTATACTGGGCCCTGTACTAGCCATACTGGGGCTATACTAGCCATACTGGGCACTGTACTAGCTATACTGGGGCTATACTAACTATGCTGTGCACTGTACTAGCTATACTGGGGCTATACTGGGCCCTTACTAGCTATACTGGGGCTATACTAGCTATACTGGGCACTGTACTAGCTATACTGGAGCTATACTAACTATGCTGTGCACTGTACTAGCTATACTGGGGCTATACTAGCTATACTGGGGCTATACTAGCTATACTGGGCACTGTACTAGCTATACTGGGGCTATACTGGGCACTGTACTAGCTATACTGGGGCTATACTAGCCATACTGGGCGCTGTACTAGCCATACTGGGCCCTGTACTAGCTATACTGGGCCCTGTACTAGCTATACTGGGCCCTGTACTAGCTATACTGGGCCCTGTACTAGCTATACTGGGCCCTGTACTAGCTATACTGGGCCCTGTACTAGCCATACTGGGCGCTGTACTTAGCCATACTGGGCGCTGTACTTAGCCATACTGGGCGCCATACTGGGCGCTGTACTAGCCATACTGGGCGCTGTACTAGCTATACTGGGCGCTGTACTAGCTATACTGGGCGCTGTACTAGCTATACTGGGCGCTGTACTAGCTATACTGGGCGCTGTACTAGCTATACTGGGCCCTGTACTAGCTATACTGGGCCCTGTACTAGCTATACTGGGCCCTGTACTAGCTATACTGGGCCCTGTACTAGCTATACTGGGCACTGTACTAGCTATACTGGGGCTATACTAACTATGCTGTGCACTGTACTAGCTATACTGGGGCTATACTAGCTATACTGGGCACTGTACTAGCTATACTGGGGCTATACTGGGCACTGTACTAGCTATACTGGGCCCTATACTAGCTATACTGGGGCTATACTAGCTATACTGGGCCCTGTACTAGCTATACTGGGCCCTGTACTAGCTATACTGGGCCATGTACTAGCCATACTGGGCGCTGTACTAGCCATACTGGGCGCTGCTAGCTATACTGGGCGCTGCTAGCTATACTGGGCGCTGCTAGCTATACTGGGCGCTGTACTAGCTATACTGGGCGCTGTACTAGCTATACTGGGCTATACTAGCCATACTGGGCACTATACTAGCCATACTGGGCACTATACTAGCCATACTGGGCGCTGTACTAGCTATACTGGGCGCTGTACTAGCTATACTGGGCGCTGTACTAGCTATATTGGGCGCTGTACTAGCTATACTGGGCGCTGTACTAGCTATACTGGGCGCTGTACTAGCTATATTGGGCGCTGTACTAGCCATACTGGGGCTATACTAGCCATACTGAGCACTATACTAGCCATACTGGGCACTATACTAGCTATACTGGGCGCTGTACTAGCTATACTGGGCGCTGTACTAGCTATACTGGGCGCTGTACTAACTATACTGGGGCTATACTAGCCATACTGGGGCTATACTGGGCACTGTACTAGCTATACTGGGGCTATACTAGCTATACTAGGCACTGTACTAGCTATACTGGGCACTGTACTAGCTATACTGGGCCCTGTACTAGCTATACTGGGCCCTGTACTAGCCATACTGGGGCTATACTAGGCACTGTACTAGCTATACTGGGGCTATACTAGCTATACTGGGCGCTGTACTAGCTATACTGGGGCACTACCTACCCATACTGGGGTAACTATACTAGCCATACTGGGACAACTATGCCAGCTATGACACCCCCCCCCCCCCCTCCAGCCACCGTCCACCAGGACGCGCGCACTCCAAAACACTCCCCTTCCCCCGCGGCCCCCGAATAAAAATTTGGTCAAAGTGGTCCCCGGGCCGGAAAAGGTTGGGGGGGACCCCTGTATTGCGGTTTTCAAAAACACTGTCGAATGCTGGGTATACACGGCAGTTTCTTTCCTTATCAATCGAGCAGCTGATGGCTCAATTGATAATATCCGACAGGTCCGATGACCTGCCGGATAGATTCCCCGCTCAATCCCCGCCGGAGGACAATAGCGGGGAATCGAGCGGCTGATAAGGTGCACCGGCGGGTATGAGCGGGAATCGATCCGCGCGGACGAGCGGTGATGCGCTGGCTCGATCCGGCGTATAATTGGATCCGTGTATGCCCAGCATAAAACAGCACTGTATTCTAAATAGCCATACTGGGGCATTAGAATAAAGATATGCAGCTGTCAGGTAAGCAGTAAAGAAAGAAGGGGGAGAGAAACACTTGATTTACAATGAAAGATAGCACTGTCAAAAACAGATTACAGTGTGTAAATCACATGGACAGCAGAGCAAGCTGAGAGGATAGCCCTGACAGCAAAGGAATGAGAATAGAACTGATAACCGAAGATAGTTCTGTCAGCAGAGGAAAGACAAAATACAGAGCAGAAAAATGACAGGCTGGAAAACACAGGCAGACACTGCATACACAGTCGCAGCCAGATGACATCACTGTAACTGTACACTACCAGAAGCTAATTTGCATGCTGCACAGTGATTGGAGGAAGGAGCTGCTGGAGAAAGGAGCTGCTGGAGGAAGTAGGAATCAGCTGGAGGGCATTGTAAACTTGCCAACCAACATGTGGCTGCGCAGTATACTAGCAATGCAGTAACATAAATAAGGACATCTGACAGGTATAGTACAGCAAACATACACTTTTATTTATTAAAGCAGTATTAAGCAACACATCAGATATTTTTTTTAGGATCAAATGTTAAGGTCACTTCCTCTTTAAGGACCGGCCACTTTTTTTCCATTCAGACCACTGCAGCTTTCACGGTTTATTGCTCGCTCATACAACCTACCACCTAAATGAATTTTGGCTCCTTTTCTTGTCACTAATAAAGCTTTCTTTTGATGCTATTTGATTGCTCCTGCGATTTTTACTTTTTATTATATTCATCAAAAAAGACATGAATTTTGGCAAAAAAATGATTTTTTTAACTTTCTGTGCTGACATTTTTCAAATAAAGTAAAATTTCTGTATACATGCAGCGCGAAAAATGTGGACAAACATGTTTTTGATAAAAAAAAACCCATTCAGTGTATATTTATTGGTTTGGGTAAAAGTTATAGCGTTTACAAACTATGGTGCCAAAAGTGAATTTTCCCATTTTCAAGCATCTCTGACTTTTCTGACCCCCTGTCATGTTTCATGAGGGGCTAGAATTCCAGGATAGTATAAATACCCCCCAAATGACCCCATTTTGGAAAGAAGACATCCCAAAGTATTCACTGAGAGGCATAGTGAGTTCATAGAAGATATTATTTTTTGTCACAAGTAAGCGGAAAATGACACTTTGTGAGGAAAAAAAAAAAAAAAAAAAAGTTTCCATTTCTTCTAACTTGCGACAAAAAAAAATGAAATCTGCCACGGACTCACCATGCCCCTCTCTGAATACCTTGAAGGGTCTACTTTCCAAAATGGGATCATTTGTGGGGTGTGTTTACTGTCCTGACATTTTGGGGGGTGCTAAATTGTAAGCACCCCTGTAAAGCCTAAAGGTGCTCATTGGACTTTGGACCCCTTAGCGCAGTTAGGCTGCAAAAAAGTGCCACACATGTGGTATTGCCGTACTCAGGAGAAGTAGTATAATGTGTTTTGGGGTGTATTTTTACACATACCCATGCTGGGTGGGAGAAATATCTCTGTAAATGACAATTTGTTAATTTTTTTTACACACAATTGTCCATTTACAGAGATATTTCTCCCACTCAGCATGGGTATGTGTAAAAATACACCACAAAACACATTATACTACTTCTCCTGAGTACGGCGATACCACATGTGTGGCACTTTTTTGCACCCTAACTGCGCTAAAGGGCCCAAAGTCCAATGAGTACCTTTAGGATTTCACAGGTCATTTTGAGAAATTTCGTTTCAAGACTACTCCTCACGGTTTAGGGCCCCTAAAATGCCAGGGCAGTATAGGAACCCCACAAATGACCCCATTTTAGAAAGAAGACACCCCAAGGTATTCCGTTAGTAGTATGGCGAGTTCATAGAAGATTTTATTTTTTGTCACAAGTTAGCGGAAAATGACACTTTGTGAAAAAACACAATTAAAATCAATTTCCGCTAACTTTTGACAAAAAATAAAATCTTCTATGAACTCACCATACTCCTAACGGAATACCTTGGGGTGTCTTCTTTCTAAAATGGGGTCATTTGTGGGGTTCCTATACTGCCCTGGCATTTTAGGGGCCCTAAACCGTGAGGAGTAGTCTTGAAACGAAATTTCTCAAAATGACCTGTGAAATCCTAAAGGTACTCATTGGACTTTGGGCCCTTTAGCGCACTTAGGGTGCAAAAAAGTGCCACACATGTGGTATCGCCATACTCGGGAGAAGTAGTACAATGTGTTTTGGGGTGTATTTTTACACATACCCATGCTGGGTGGGAGAAATTTCTATGTAAATGGACAATTGTGTGTAAAAAAATCAAACAATTGTCATTTACAGAGATATTTCTCCCACTTAGCATGGGTATGTGTAAAAATACACCCCAAAACGCATTATACTACTTCTCCTGAGTACGGCGGTACCACATGTGTGGCACTTTTTTACACCCTAAGTACGCTAAGGGGCCCAAAGTCCAATGAGTACCTTTAGGATTTCACAGGTCATTTTTGTTTCAAGACTACTCCTCACGGTTTAGGGCCCCTAAAATGCCAGGGCAGTATAGGAACCCCACTAATGACCCCATTTTAGAAAGAAGACACCCCAAGGTATTCCGTTAGGAGTATGGTGAGTTCATAGAAGTTTTTATTTTTTTGTCACAAGTTAGCGGAAATTGATTTTAATAGTTTTTTTTCACAAAGTGTCATTTTCCGCTAACTTGTGACAAAAAATAAAATCTTCTATGAACTCACCATACTCCGTACGGAATACCTTTGGGTGTCTTCTTTCTAGAATGGGGTCATTTGTGGGGTTCCTATACTGCCCTGGCATTTTAGGGGCCCTAAACCGTGAGGAGTAGTCTTGAAACCAAATGTCGCAAAATGACCTGTGAAATCCTAAAGGTACTCATTGGACTTTGGGCCCCTTAGCGTACTTAGGGTGTAAAAAAGTGCCACACATGTGGTACCGCTGTACTCAGGAGAAGTAGTATAATGCGTTTTGGGGTGTATTTTTACACATACCCATGCTAAGTGGGAGAAATATCTCTGTAAATGACAATTGTTTGATTTTTTTACACACAATTGTCCATTTACATAGAAATTTCTCCCACCCAGCATGGGTATGTGTAAAAATACACCCCAAAACACATTATACTACTTTTCCTGAGTACGGCGGTACCACATGTGTGACACTTTTTTGCAGCCTAGGTGCGCTAAGGTGCCCAACGTCCTATTCACAGGTCATTTTGAAGCATTTGTTTTCTAGACTACTCCTCGCGGTTTAGGGCCCCTAAAATGCCAGGGCAGTATAGGAACCCCACAAGTGACCCCATTTTAGAAAGAAGACACCCCAAGGTATTCCGTTAGGTGTATGGCGAGTTCATAGAAGATTTTATTTTTTGTCACAAGTTAGTGAAAAATGACACTTTGTGAAAAAAAACCAATAAAAATTAATTTCCGCTAACTTTTGACAAAAAATTAAATCTTCTATGAACTCGTCATACACCTAACATAATACCTTGGGGTGTCTTTTTTTTCTAAAATGGGGTCACTTGTGGGGTTCCTATACCGCCCTGGCATTTTACAGGCCCAAAACCGTGAGTAGTCTGGAAACCAAATGTCTCAAAATGACTGTTCAGGGGTATAAGCATCTGCAAATTTTGATGACAGGTGGTCTATGAGGGGGCGAATTTTGTGGAACCGGTCATAAGCAGGGTGGCCTTTTAGATGACAGGTTGTATTGGGCCTGATCTGATGGATAGGAGTGCTAGGGGGGTGACAGGAGGTGATTGATGGGTGTCTCAGGGGGTGGTTAGAGGGGAAAATAGATGCAATCCATGCACTGGGGAGGTGATCGGAAGGGGGTCTGAGGGTTTGGCCGAGTGATCAGGAGCCCACACGGGGCAAATTGGGGCCTGATCTGATGGGTAGGTGTGCTAGGGGGTGACAGGAGGTGATTGATGGGTGTCTCAAGGTGTGATTAGAGGGGGGAATGGATGCAAGCAATGCACTGGCGAGGTGATCAGGGCTGGGGTCTGAGGGCATTCTGAGGGTGTGGGCGGGTGATTGAGTGCCCTAGGGGCAGATAGGGGTCTAATCTGATAGGTAGCAGTGACAGGGGGTGATTGATGGGTAATTAGTGGGTGTTTAGGGTAGAGAATAGATGGAAACACTGCGCTTGGGTGGTGATCTGATGTCGGATCTGCGGGCGATCTATTGGTGTGGGTGGGTGATCAGTTTGCCCGCAAGGGGCAGGTTAGGGGCTGATTGATGGGTGGCAGTGACAGCGGGTGATTGATGGGTGGCAGTGACAGGGGGTGATTGATGGGTGGCAGTGACAGGGGGTGATTGATGGGTGATTGATAGGTGATTGACAGGTAATCAGTGGGTTATTACAGGGGAGAACAGATGTAAATATTGCACTGGCGAATTGATAAGGGGGGGTCTGAGGGCAATCTGAGCGTGTAGGCGGTCGATTGGGTGCCCGCAAGGGGCAGATTAGGGTCTGATCTGATAGGTAACAGTGACAGGTGGTGATAGGGAGTGATTGATGGGTGATTGATGGGTAATTAGTGGGTGTTTAGAGGAGAGAATAGATGGAAACACTGCGCTTGGGTGGTGATCTGATGTCGGATCTGCGGGCGATCTATTGGTGTGGGTGGGTGATCAGATTGCCCGCAAGGGGCAGGTTAGGGGCTGATTGTTGGGTGGCAGTGACAGGGGGTGATTGATGGGTGATAGGTGATTGGCAGGTGATTGACAGGTGATCAGTGGGTTATTACAGGGAAGGACAGATGTAATTAATGCACTGGCGAATTGATAAGGGGGGGGGTCTGAGGGCAATCTGAGCGTGTGGGCGGGTGATTGGGTGCCCGCAAGGGGCAGATTAGGGTCTGATCTGATAGGTAACAGTGACAGGTGGTGATAGGGGGTGATTGATGGGTAATTAGTGGGTGTTTAGAGAAGATAACAGATGTAAACGATACATTTGGGAGGTAATCTGACGGCGGGTTTGCGGGCGATCTAATGGTGTGGGTGGGTGATCAGATTGCCCGCAAGGGGCAGGTTAGGGGCTGATTGATGGGTGGCAGTGACAGGGGGTGATTGATGGGTGATAGGTGATTGGCAGGTGATTGACAGGTGATCAGTGGGTTATTACAGGGAAGAACAGATGTAATTAATGCACTGGTGAATTGATAAGGGGGGGTCAGAGGGCAATCTGAGCGTGTGGGCGGGTGATTGGGTGCCCGCAAGGGGCAGATTAGGGTCTGATCTGATAGGTAACAGTGACAGGTGGTGATAGGGGGTGATTGATGGGTAATTAGTGGGTGTTTAGAGAAGATAACAGATGTAAACGATACATTTGGGAGGTAATCTGACGGCGGGTTTGCGGGCGATCTAATGGTGTGGGTGGGTGATCAGATTGCCCGCAAGGGGCAGGTTAGGGGCTGATTGATGGGTGGCAGTGACAGGGGGTGATTGATGGGTGATAGGTGATTGGCAGGTGATTGACAGGTGATCAGTGGGTTATTACAGGGAAGAACAGATGTAATTAATGCACTGGTGAATTGATAAGGGGGGGTCAGAGGGCAATCTGAGCGTGTGGGCGGGTGATTGGGTGCCCGCAAGGGGCAGATTAGGGTCTGATCTGATAGGTAAAAGTGACAAGTGGTGATAGGGGGTGATTGATGGGTGATTGATGGGTAATTAGTGGGTGTTTAGAGGAGAGAATAGATGTAAACAATGGATTTGGGAGGTGATCTGATGTCGGATCTGTGGGCGATCTATTGGTGTGGGGGGGTGATCAGATTGCCCGCAAGGGGCAGGTTAGGGGCTGATTGATGGGTGGCAGTGACAGGGGGTGATTGACGGGTGATTGATGGGTGATTGACGGCTGATTGACAGGTGATTGACAGGTGATTGACAGGTGATCAGGGGGATAGATGCATACAGTAAACAGGGGGGGGTGGTCTGGGGGGGGGGTCTGGGGAGAATCTGAGGGGTGGGGGGTGATCAGGAGGGGGCAGGGAGCAGGGGGGGGGATAAAAAAAAAAATAGCGTTGACAGATAGTGACAGGGAGTGATTGATGGGTGATTAGGGGGGTGATTGGGTGCAAACAGGGGTCTGGGGGGTGGGCAGGGGGGGGTCTGATGGGTGCTGTGGGCGATCTGGGGCGGGGGGGGGAGAAAATCAGTGTGCTTGGTGCAGACTAGGGTGGCTGCAGCCTGCCCTGGTGGTCCCTCGGACACTGGGACCACCAGGGCAGGAGGCAGCCTGTATAATACACTTTGTAAACATTACAAAGTGTATTATACACTTTGTATGCGGCGATCGCGGGGTTAACATCCCGCCGGCGCTTCCGTATAGCCGGCGGGATGTTGCGGCGAGCGAGCGGTGACAGGCGCCGGCGGAGGATCGCGTCACGGATGACGCGATCGCTCCGCCCATGCCCTTAAATAGACCGCCGCCTCTGTGGGTGAGGCCGTCCTGCAGGGCTCCACTTCCCCGCCGCCCCTGTGTAGTGGGCGGTCGGGAAGTGGTCATCTTCAAGGATGGTAAAATCGCGATTGCAGTAAAATCGCTCAGAAAAGCGCTTATAGTGTGTCTGCGCTTTTATGCTGAGAAGGGGTGAAACAGTGAGAAGAGAAATGCTGAAAGAGATGGAAGAAGATAGTTAAGTGACAAGACAATATACTCTGTACAGCGCTGCGGAAGATGGCGGCGCTATATAAATACTAAATAATAATAATTATAATTTGCCTCACCAGGATTGCACTTTTATTTAGCTTTTGTGTATGACAAGAAGACACAGTCAGCACTACGGGAAGACGGAAACAAAGGTGAATGAGGGAGGGCTGGTGCACACCAAGAGTGCTTCTGAGCGTTTTTCAAATCAACAGTGATTTGAAAAGCGCTTGGCTAATGTTACCCTATGACAGTGCTCTCACAGCAGCGTTGTGATTTTTCAAAATTGCAAACACGCAGCATGTAGCATTTTTTGGAGCGATTCATTCAAAAATCGCTCTGAAATCGTTTCACTTAATCGCACTCGCAAATTGCTAGAGTTTGCTATTGTGATTTTGGCGTGCACTAGCCCAGAGAGAGGAGTGGAGAGAAATTGAGAATAGCCTGAGATGAAGAAGGGAGCTTATCTGTATTGCAGTCCCACATCACACAGAGGCTACTTGCCTGTAATAGGACTCCTGTCCCTGTCAGTCTCTCACACAAGTCAGAAAGCAGCCCTCCTGGAGTCTAGGGACTGTCAAAAACTTTTCAACTTGTTCAACGCCTTATCCACACATGCAGTCATTATAACATTGGGGAGAGACAAGACAGATGTTTCCCCATGGACTCTCCAGGCAAGCTCTGCATCATGCTGTGTATATTTACCAGCTTGCCTGCCCTCTAATTGCACTTTTATCAGCTAGCCTAGTGTTTCACATTGCCTTACAACAACAAACCTGAATACACCAGGCACTGGACTGGCCCTAAATCACTGAAAGAAAGGTAGCCTGGGGGGAGATTGCCCCCTTCCCCCCTGGCTAGTCTGCGCCTGATAACTCACCTTCTTTATTTATATAATTTACAGCCTATGCAAATGATAAGTGTGAATAACTCATGCAATGTTCCTCCTATAACCAAACATTAAAATTTGGATCTCATTGGAAAACTGTGTGGCCACAACACACCACATTCCATCATGGCAGTTTTGTAAATATTGTATAGATAGAGGAAAGATTAGATTAGCCACAAAGACATGACTCCTACCTACTGGTGATATAATGTCAGAGATAAATATAAAAATATGAATGTAAAATCAAGAAACAGGGGTTCCTGTTAGATTAACTTCCCTCCTGTTTTATCAGCTCCAAATGCATTTAAGATGTAAGCTGTACAGAAAGCAAAAGTTAATCAAACTGCATTTTCTTTGTTAGTGCGATTTTAATTTGCTGGATTTCTAGCATTGCAATGTTCACTCTTCCTCCATCACATCCCTGTTGGCTGATTTCTCCTCCCTGCCTCCTGTGGATGGATGAAGTGTTCAGGTATCTGCGATCACCCCGCCCTCCTTTGTTCCGAACATCTCTCGCCCTCCTCTACAGTGGAAGTTTTCTGATTCTCCTCTCTGGCTGTGAATGCTTCTCCCCCTACAGCTGGGCTTTGAAGTTTATTTTTCCTTTGTCATTGTCCCACCTCCAGCCCTAAGCCCTTCTATGGAAGACGCCGTTTCTAGTCATCTTGTTATTTACTGTCACATTGCTGGATGCCTTTCCCTTCTCCTCTCCCTGATCACTCACCCGCTTGTTCAGTCCCCTTCCACTCACCGCCTCCACTGTTCACAATCAGAAGTCGACACACAAAAGATGGCCGCCCCGCCTTGTCATACGCCGGCAACGCTGCATCTCCTTGGCAACCCCCAGCCAATCACAGATAGCTGGTACCCGGCTGATCTCTCGCCTCTCCTCCTTTATTTTGCTCACTGGTCTTTTCTTTCAATGTACATGTCAAAAGGTTCATGTCAGACTCAGGCTTGGACTGGCCAGGGGGAAGGGGGGCAATCTCCCCCCAGGCCACCTTTCATTCAGTGATTTAGGGCCAGTCCAGTGCCTAGTGTATTCAGGTTTGTTGTTGTAAGAGAATGTGAAACACTAGGCTAGCTGATAAAAGTGCAATTAGAGGGCAGGCAAGCTGGTAAATATACACAGCATGATGCAGAGCTTGCCTGGAGAGTCCGTGGGGAAACATTTGTCTTGCCTCTTCCCAATGTTATAATGACTGCATGTGTGGATAAGACGTTAAACAAGTTGAAAAGTTTTTGACAGTCCCTACACTCCAGGAGGGCTGCTTTCTGACTTGTGTGAGAGACTGACAGGGACAGGAGTCCTATTACAGGCATCTGTGTGATGTGGGACTGCAATACAGATAAGCTTTCTTCTTCATCTCAGGCTATTCTCAATTTCTCTCCACTCCTCCTCTCTCTGGGCTAGTGCACGGCAAAATCACAATAGCAAACTTTAGCAATTTGCGAGTGCGATTTAGTAAAACGATTTTCAGAGCGATTTTTGAATGAATTGCTCTAAAAAATGCAACATGCTGCGTGCTTGCAATTTTGAAAAAATCACAATGCTGCTGTGAGAGCACTGTCATAGGGTAACATTAGCCAAGCGCTTTTCAAATCACTGCCGATTTGAAAAACGCTCAGAAGCACTCTTGGTGTGCACCAGCCCACCCTCATTCACCTTTGTTTCCCTCTTTCCCTAGAGCTGGCTGGCTGTGTCTTCTTGTCATACAGGAAAGCTAAATAAAAGTGCAATCCTGGTGAGGCAAATTATAATTATTATTATTTAGTATTTATATAGCGCCACCATCTTCCGCAGCGCTGTACAGAGTATATTGTCTTGTCACTTAACTATCTTCTTCCATCTCTTTCAGCATTTCTCTTCTCACTGTTTCTCCCCTTCTCTGCATAAAAGTGCAGATACACTATAAGCGCTTTTCTGAGCAATTTTACTGCAATCTCGATTTTACCATGATTTTAATGTAAGTCAATGGGAGCCCTTTTTAAAAAAGCTCTCATAAAGTTCTGATGGCTAAAAGGTGCTCATAAAAGTGCTTATAGTTAGTGATGATCAAATCCGATCCGGGAAATACCCGGATAGTAGCTATCCGGATATCTCCCAGTAAAGCTGTGCGGGGGGGGGGGGGCTGGTCTATAGAGTCTCATATAGTAAAGTGGGTCATCATGGGCAGGGAGTGATGAACTGCCGCTGACCACCAATAAAAAGCAGATTGTAAGCTCGCAAGGGCAGGGCTCTCACCCTTTTGTGTCATGGAATGTTATTAATTTAATTGCTTGCACGCTGTTAGACATTTATACATTTTAGTCATCATGTTACATCAAATTGTAATCAGCAGTGCTGTATCTTGTATCAGTGTTCATATTTGATGTATATCATTGTCTGTATCATTATGTATCCTTTGTTTGTTTTCTTACATTGTACAACACCACAGAATATGTTGGCGCTTTATAAATAAATAATAATAATGATGTTGGGGGGGTGAAAACAGTGATGGAAGGAGGGGTATCAAAGCTTTGGAAATAAGCATTAATGAGGCAGGGATCATGGTGCCAGGAGGGAGGTCACTAAGGATGTGTCTGGTGAAGGGGGAGGGATATACGAGGTGGAAGAGGGGCATATTTGAGGGATTAGTAGAGATGGTGGCAAAGGGGAGGACATAAGTGTGTGTGTGTTGGGGGGGGGGGGGGGGGGGCAATGAGCCTTGGGGAATTAAAGTGATCATATGGTAGAGGAAGAAAGCCCTTAAAGAAAAACACCTCCCACAGCAAATTTAGGAAAAATATAACAAAAATCTTTATTCAACATTAGGTATAATAATAATCACAATATTGATTATATATATTTCATATATGTGATATTTATTCATGTGTTTTTGCTTTAAGATTTTATTGCACAGCTGTTGTTTTATTGGCTTTGCATCACACTATGTTGTATATTGAACCCGGGTTCTCCCCCTGTTGGGCTCAATATTGAGCCCACTGTGGGGTGTTATGTCTGACAGCAGCATTGTGTCATTATACAATATATTGCATATATAATAATTTTTAACAGATCCTGCAAACAAGATTTTTGTTATATTTTTCCTAAATTTGCTGTGGGAGGTCCTTTTCTTTAAGGGCTTTCTTCCTCTACCATATAATTGCTCTAGTTTTGAGCCCTAGCAGCACACACGGTTATTTGGTTGAGGTGTTGCAGAACTATCTTGGGGAATTAAAGTGGCCATACATCTGTTGACTTGACAGCCGATTGACCAACCGTTTTGATATTATCGAATCTGATAAAAATTTTGGGTGGAAATTTGTTGAATGTATCAATCTGAGATGTTGGAAAATTTCGGGCAATGTGGTTGTCAGGTGCGATAATCATGGCATGCGATAACCACGAATGATAGTACTGTAAACCCCGGCCGTTTTCCGTCAAAATGTATTATGTCCCCCCCCCCCCCCCTCCCCCCTGTGCCTGTACTTTACCTGTCACGCTGTCCCTAGAGTGTTCTTTCTGTATTTCCGCATTGGCGCTCCACGTGACTACTGGCATATACGACGTGGGGTGCATGTGTGGCGTCATTTGGGCTGGGGCTGCCATGATAGCGGGCCTCTAGTTTGTGTTTCACCCCAGGCCAAAAGGTCCTAG
This sequence comes from Hyperolius riggenbachi, assembly GCF_040937935.1. Classification (NCBI taxonomy): domain Eukaryota; kingdom Metazoa; phylum Chordata; class Amphibia; order Anura; family Hyperoliidae; genus Hyperolius; species Hyperolius riggenbachi. Next base: position 133,299,467 of record NC_090656.1, on the reverse strand, counting down.
TCCTCCCCTGGTCTTGTGTACAGCACCCTGCCCCAGCCTCTCCATCCCCTTCCCAAGTGCTGTGTACATTAGTGATGCTGGCTGAGTCTGCAGATCCAGTTCTGCAACATCAGATGAGGTCAGAGTGAGTGTAATAAGAAGCTGAGGCTGAGAGCACACTTGTCTGTCAATTTTCTGTGTGAGGTTTTCTGTATGGTGAAGCCAGTTGCGTGTGGTTTGGTATTAGCCATAGAGGGAATCCGAAGACATAACAACAAAAGTTGTTGAGGTGATACTTTTAATGACTAACTGTACAAGATTTCTTTGCAAGCTTTCAAAACTTTCAGTCTTTCTTCAGGCATGTTTCAGAACTGGATCAGAACCATCTGATCCAGTTCTGAAACATGCCTGAATAAGAAACTTAAAGAGAAACTATGACCAAGGATTGTACTTCATTCCAATCAGTAGCTGATACCCCCTTTCCCATGAGAAATCTTTTCCTTTTCTCAAACGGATCATCAGGGGACTCTGTATGGCTGAAATTTTGTTGAAACCCCTCCCACGGTGTGATGTCAGGACCATGGTGCTGACATCACACTGTGGGAGCCTTGTTGCATTGTGGGAATTAACAGCTGATTCCAACTGCCAAAAAAGCAAGCAGCATCTCCTTCCACTAGCATCACCTGCGTTTCACGAGCGCGTAATCGAAACCTTTGCTTATCACGTGAACTAACGCTGTTCTCGTGAAAAGATCTGCGAGCGGCAGATCGCATGATAACTGCTGTGATAGCAGTTATCATGCTTTTGAAAATCGAGCCTCATGTGTGTCTGTATGTGTGAAAACAGGCAAGTTTTATAACAGAAGCTAATGTAATTGATAGAGAAATTACGTGAAGTGCTTCACTGCTGTCAGTTTTTCTCTGCATGGGAAAAACACAAATGTGCCAATTGATTGCATTGGTTCTTAGTTTTCCTGTGCAGAAAACATACAAAGAAGTGTGCTCCCAGCCTGAGGTGAGATCAGGACCCAGGAGAAGCAGCTGGGACAGGCAGCACATGTGTCCCAGTGAGTTTCTGTTGCCTGTATAAACAGGTCTGTGCTCTTATGAGGGCTCTGCCACTTGTGGAAGTCATCTTCTAAAGCTCAAGGTGAGAATGGTGCATATTCTTTATATCATCAAATACTGTGGGGCCCCTTTCTTGTCTTTGGCCTTCCTGCCCTGCTGTCACTGTAGCACCGATTTTTTTTTTCCCTAGTGTGAGTACAGGTGCCCCTTGAGGTCATTTAAAAATCTGGCAAATCGAACTTTAAAAGATAACTTACTTCACTTGCCAGAAGCCGTTCCATTATGAGCCATGCAGTCCCCTATCCCTATAGGAACAGTGCACTTTGTTATTGCATATACCAGAACAACGCATCTGTACAGTGCTCATTTCTTGCACTGCTACTTGCAGGATCAAGCTCCAACCTGACTGGAAACACCAAAGGAGCATGTGTATGCATGTTGAGTGTAAAGCTGCTTACACACTTTAAATAACTGTCTCCTGTAGATATCTTGACCCCTGGGCAACAGTTTCATGAATTAGGTGTTACAGCTGTGTTCTTATTCCTGAAGCCAACCTTTATTCACCCTTGCCTAGGGCCTAACCCAGGCATGGGCAAAGTTGGCCCTCCAGCTGTTGAGGAACTACAAGTCCCACAATGCATTGCAGGAGTCTGACAGCCACAGCCATGACTCGTAAAGGCAAAGGCATTGTGGGATTTGTAGTTCCTTAACAGCTGGAGGGCCAAGTTTGCCCATGCCTGGCCTAACCTCAACTCTTTCCTTACTGGTATGTAACCTTATGAAAAACCTGAACTAAAAAATGTACTTTAAAATTAGATAATGGCACTCCCAGCAGTTTACATAATGACTTACCACATCTGTGGGCTGCCATAGTCATAGCCTAATGTCCTACCAAAATATTATGTATTTATGCAGCACTGACACCTTCCGCAGCACTTTGCAAAGTACATAGTCATGTCCTTGACTGTCCTCAGAGGAGCTCATAATCTAATCTCTACCATTGTCATAGTCTAATGTCCTACCATATTATTATTATTATGTATTTATATAGTGCTGACATCTTCTGCAGCACTGTGCAGTGTACATTGTCATGTCACTGACTGTCCCCAGAGTAGCTCACAGTATAATCCTGTCATAGTCAAATGTCCAGTATAATCCTATCATAGTCATAGTCTAATGTCCTACTATATCAGGGGTAGGGAACCTATGGCTCGGGAGCCAGATGTGGCTCTTTTGATGGCTGCATCTGGCTCACATACAAATCAGTAGGGGTTGATTCACTAAGCTACACTGCTCAAGCAGCACAGCTTAGTGTGGCAGTGCAAGTAAAATTTTCAAAGTAGGCACGCTACTGCTGTAGCATGCACTACTAACTTACTCGCACTATCCCAAAACGAACAGCTGCTCCAATTGTCCCACTCTGGACCCTGTCAGGTCAAGTGACTTTGTAGGATGAGATCCCTGCACTTTGATTGGCCCATTAGGCTGCCTGTCACATGACAGGCAACCTATTGGGCCAAAGTGCAGGTAATGATGCTCGAATGTACCCAAATTCGATTCGAGTACATTCGAATTTGGGTCTGGGTCAAATTCAGATTCGGCCGGTTCAAATGCACTGGAATTCGATTCGGGTGCATTAATTCGGATCCGGGTCAGGGGAACATTCGGCCGTGATCGCGAATTTGTGATTCAAAACCCGCCGAATTTAAGGGTTAGTTGCAAAGCCCCCTTAAATGCCAGAATCCCCAAATTTGCAGGTTAGTTAAGAAGAAAAGTGGGAGCAAGGGGAAATTTTTTTTCTAAAAGACCTTATATTTTTTGAGAAAATCGATTTTAAAAGTTCAAAGAAAAAAACGATACATTTAAATGCCGGTCAATGACAGATCGTGGGAAATATTTCCCAGCAGTTAATAGCAAAGGCCCCTTACATCCTAGCAATACCAAGTTTGCAGGATCTGTTAAAAAGATAGTGGGAAACAATATTTAAAAAAAAATGAAAACATTTTATTTTTGAGGAATGTTCTGAGTGTGGGAAATCTGAAAAAAAAAATGGCGTGGGGTCTTCCCTCCCGAGCCTCTGTAACCCCTTGTCCCCCATACAGGCTGGGATAGCCGGAATTCGGAGCCCGGCCGACTGGGGCTTCCCACCCTGAGCTATACCAGCCCGCATGGTCCATGATATGGGGGGGCTCCGGGGGGGAGGGGCGGCCAAGCCTACCCCTCCCCCCCAGAGCCCTTGTCCAATCCATGGACATGGGGCTCTTCCCCACCTCCGGTGCCCCAGGAGGAGGTGGGGGCGATGACTCCCTGGGGGGGGGTTCATGGTGGCATCTGGGAGTCCCCTTTAAGAAGGGGACCCCAGATGCCCACCCCCCTCCCAGGAGAAATGAGTATAAGAACATTTTAACCTTGGCACTCCAGCTGTGACAAAACTACAAATCCCATCATGCCTCTGCCACCCCGAGTTATGCTTAGAGTTGTCAGAGTATTGCAATGCCTCATGGGACTTGGGGCTTGACCGTCCCTCCCGAACCCCCCCCCCCCACCGAGCCCCCCCCCATGCCATGGACAATGCTGGCTGTTATAGCTCAGGGTGTGAAGCCCCAGTCGGACGGGGCTCCGCATTCTGGCTATCCCAGCCTGCATGGGGGACAAGGGGTTACAGAGGCTCGGGAAGGGGACACCACACTATTTTTTTTTCAGATTTCCCACACTCAGAATATTCCCCAAAAATATATATATATATTTTTTAAAATATGGTTTGCCACTATCTTTTTAACATATCCTGAAAATTCGGTATTGCTAGGATGTAAGGGGCCTTTGCTATTAACTGCTGGGAAATATTCCCCACGATCTGTCATTGACCGGCATTTAAATGTATCGTTTTTTTCTTTGAACTTTTAAAATCGTTTTTCTCAAAAAGTATAAGGTCTTTTTGGAAAAAAAAATTCCCCTTGCTCCCACATTTCTTCTTAACATAACCTGCAAATTTGGTGATTCTGGCATTTAAGGGGGCTTTGCTATTAACCCTTAAAGTCAGCGGGTTTTCAGCGACGGTAGCCAAATCCAAATTCATTGATCACGGGTTTAACCCCCATGATCCCGGCCGAATTCGAGAGGCACTATTCGGGTAAATTCGAATTCATGATCGGTATCCATCTTCAAATTCGACTTCTGGATTCATAAAAAACTACCCGTGATCACGGGTAAATTAGAAATTTGCAAATTTGGAGAGCAATCCTGAGTGCAGGGATCTCGTCCTACAAAGTGAATCAACCCCCAAGTCAGCTAGCTAATTGTACAAGCTGTTAGTCGGTATTTCTCCTTTCTGGCTCTCTGGAAAATTGCTGATGTTGCTGCTGAAACCCAAGAGAAGACGTATCTGATACTTCCCCTGCCTCTGGATCAACTGTATACACATCACCATAGCAACAGAGACATGAGCCCTCTGCTGCGCATGCGCACAGTCCTAATTTGAAACATATTGTACAGCTCTCACGGAATTACATTTTAAAATATGTGGCATTTATGGCTCTCTCAACCGAAAAGGTTCCTGACCCCTGTACTATATTATTATTATTATTATTATGTATATAGCACTGACATCTTCTGCAGCACTTTACAGATCACATAGTTATGTCACTGACTGTCCTCAGAGGAGCTCACAATCTAATCCCTACCATAGTTATAGTCTAATATTTTCACTATAGGATTGTTTTGGGGCAAACCAGTTGACTTATTAGTATGTTTGTTTTTGGGATGTAGGAGAATATGAAGTGTCTGAAATCTGGGGTAAGATAGAAACTCCATGCAGGTTTGGGCAGGTTGCCCTGGCCAATCTTCAAACCCAGGACAAAGCACTATAATACAGTATTGCTATCCATTATGCCTCTATTCCGCTCAAATCTATCTGCTCATCCATGTCATCAATTCTGACCCTCTACTACCTTTCCTCCCTCCATTCTACTTCTCTTATCTTGTCTCACTTACACTGTCAACACACTGTGCTTATATTAATTTGTTCTGTGAGGACATGATGTCGGAACTTGTAACGTGGGTGCTGTTTTTAAAGAGGAGCTGTTAGGTATAGGGTCTCGGAGAAAAAAAACACATATATCAGTAGCTAAATATTGGCTGTACTTACATTCAGGGGTCTAGTCCTGGGAAAAGAAGTGAGTGGACTCACCTAGAAAACCCATGCCAAAAATGGGCGTGGTCAAACATACTGTGGGCGTGGTCATGGGTGGGGCCAAATATACATGACCTTAGCAGTGATGTAAAAGGAAAAGGTCTGCCGGGGAAGTTTGAGCTCTGTCGTAGTGTATCCCCCCAAAATAGATGTAATCTGACAGTATTTCACCAAAAAGACACATAATCTGGTAGAAGTTCCTCCAAAATACAGATAATATGGCAGTGGTTCCCCCAAAATAGATAATGTGGCAGCAGCAGTTCCCCCAACATACACAATTTGGAAGCAGTTCCCCAAAATATGCGAAACCTGGCAGCGGAACACCCAAAATACATATAATCTGGCAGCAGTGGTCCCCCAAACATACACAATCTGGCAGCATTTCCCCAAAATACGCATAATCTGGCAGCAGCCGTTCCCATAACATACACATAATCTGGCAGCCAGTTCCCCAAAATACATAACAGCGGTTCCACAAAAATGCAGATAATCTGACAGCAGTTCCCCCAAAATAGGTACCCCCAGCATAGGTAGCCAGGTCTATAGGTGTCCCCAGTATAAGTAGCCAGGTCTATAGGTGTCCCCAGTATAAGTAGCCATGAGTTTAGTAGTCCCCAGTATATGTAGCCAGAGGTATATGTGCCTAGTATATGTAGCCAGAGGTATATGTGCCTAGTATATGTAGCCAGGGGTATATGTCCCCCGTATATGTAGCCAGGGGTATACGTGCCCAGTATATGTAGTCAGGGGTATATGTCCCAGTATATGTAGCCAGGGGTATATGTCCCCAGTATATGTAGACAGGGGTATATGTGCACAGTATATGTAGGCAGGGGTATACGTGCCCAGTATATGTAGCCAGGGGGTATATGTCCCCAGTATATGTAGTCAGGGGTATATGTGCCCAGTATATGTAGTCAGGGGGTATATGTGCCCAGTATATATGTAGTCAGGGGTATATGTGCCCAGTATATGTAGCCAGGGGTATATGTACCCAGTATATGTAGTCAGGGGGTATATGTGCCCAGTATATGTAGCCAGGGGGTATATGTGCCCAGTATATGTAGTCAGGGGGTATATGTCCCCAGTATATGTAGTCAGGGGGATATGTGCCCAGTATATGTAGCCATCTCCCCCCCTTCTCTCACCTCGGGGCTCTCCTTCCCTCGCTCTCCCCTCCACAAGTAATGTGCGGGCAGCCGGCAGCGGGCAGGACTTACCTCTCCTCGTCGTCGGAACACCGGATCTGCATGCCGCAAGTCTGGTCTGGTTCAGACCAGAGCAGTGGCACGCAGATCTGGCGCCGGAACGAGGAGAGGTAAGTCCCGCCCGCTGCTGGCTGCCCGCACATTACTTGTGGAGGGGAGAGCGAGGGAAGGAGAGCCCCGAGGTGAGAGAAGGGGGGGAGATGGCCCCCTTCTCCACCGCTGCTCACAGCTCTCCTTCCACTGCGCTGCTCCCTCCACACATGCCAGCGTGGATGGCGTCCACCCTCGGGAAATAGTAAGTGGACGCCGTCCACGCGCGTCCACGCCCCACTCGACCCCTGCTTACATTACATATGCATTTCACTGTCCACGTTTGCATTTCACAGAATTTTTATATAGTATTTGCAGAGAATGATGCTCCTGACAGGTTCCATGTTTGTCTGTCTTGTATGAAGTCAATTGTGATGTAATATCCTCCCTTACCTTGCTTCCTGATGATTCGACTCACAAAAAAGACCAGGATCAAAGATCCTAATGGTTCATGATCCGGACAACACTACTGTGCAGTGAATATTAATTAGCCATGTGGCTAGGAACAATAGCGGACTCCTGCAGTATACTCTAACAGAACATGTGCCCTGTGAACAGCACATTGATTTTTCAGTGCTGTGAGTTGGGCTGCGTTACAAGCTTATGTAACATGAGCCTGTAACTTCTCACTGTGAAAGCAGCTTTAGGGCGGGATAGGGAAATGAAGGGGAGGACCAAGGGAGTGCAGTGGGGAGAAGAAGCAGCCCCAGAATGATTTGCACTATCTGTTATGCGGCCTGCCAGCCTCCTTGGGAGCTTGGGAATAAAGAGCCTTGCTGTTCAGCAAACATCAAAGTAAGAGAGATTTTTAACTTCAGTATTGCCTTTTTGGCTTCCTTCTAAACTGTTTAACACAGGAGAATAGAGGTTTAAATTAGCTTTTGCAGCCTGACAGTTACTCTTTAATTGAGGTTCATAGTGGCAGCATGTGCTGTATGGCAAACAGAGCTGGATCAGCCATAAGGCAAATCTATTTAGCTGCCTAGGGCCTGGAGGGAATCTAGGAACCTGGTGGATGGAAGCTCCCAACAAATGTAACTAGCCAGGTGACAATCAATGGAGGGCAATAAGTGTTATCTTGCCCAGAGCCCCATTTAATAATAATCCTTTTCTGATGGCTTCTGGTTTGTATCATATGCAAAATGTCCTATAGTGTGTGCGATTTTATATTATAGAGAGAGAGTGAGAGAGAGAGAGAGAGAGAGAGAGTGTGTGTGTGTGTGTGTGTGCGTGCGTGCGTGCGTGTGTGTGTGTGGGGGGGGGGGGGGAATTTCTTGCCTGGAGTGACAAAAAGGCTAGAAACAGCCCTGGTTCATGTAGTGACAACAGACACAACAGCAGACAACATATATATGTATATTAATTTCAAAGGCCGTCAAACCAGTGCATAGTCACTGGGGTAGCTCTGAATGCCCGAGGAAATGTTCACTATTATATACATTAGGGCCTGATCACGTGGACCTTCAGTCACTTTCTTCTCTGGCAGTTTTTTTTCAATGTCACCTGCCACTGGGTACAATAATATTTTGATGGGATGTCTCATCATCTGGATTATGTGCTATTGACAGATAAGTGTGCAATTGCACAATCTATATCATTTACTATTTTATTTATGTTTACTTCCTGTTAAAGTTGGTTACCTTGAATTGCATGATGTCACTTCCTGTCAGGGCAGGTATTTAAATGGCAATGTGATATGATTTCATTGCATTGATAAAGGTCAGTGTCGACCGAAACATCTGCTGTATTGCTGTGACTCTTTAAGCTGCTCAATAAACGAGACTGTGTGCTGCAACCCTTGGACTTCGTTTGTATTTGGAGGTGAGGATATCTCTTGTTGCATGCACCTGTTTGCTTTATTCGTCTGTGGAGCTGCCGTCTCCTCCTGACTGTATGTGTACTGCTTCACACTGACACACCAAACTCACTGTGTAACGCACCGCAAACAGCTGTTTGCGTAGTGACGGCCGTGCTGGACTGGTGCGCACCATGGCGAGATTGCTCTTTCTCACTCAGTGATGTCAGTTAATGTCTGACTGCCTTATCAACTTTCAATGGTTCTGTTAGGAGTTTGGTAGTTACCTCCGCAGAAGGGAGCGGTGAGGCCACTGCTTCTGCATCTGACGCGACTGCGGATCTCGCCGCGTCTTCTCAGTCATTTCCGTCAGGCAGGACAGGTCTCTCCAGGTTACATCTCAGTAGAGCAGCGCACGTGCGCGCCAGGAGACAGGACCTTCATGCTTTGAGGAGGCGGGTCAGCTGACCAGCCGGTCGGCTGACATGGCAGGACCGATCACCGCTCCTGATTGGCTGAAGTGCGCTGGGCGGTACTGCCGGGTCACCTGTCTGTATTTAAGACCCGAGCTGTCAGTAGCTCATTGTCTGCTGTTGCTGATACTTTGCGGTTAAGTTCTCAGACCTTAGTCAGTTCCCAGTGTGTTTGATCCGGCAGGACCCCGGGGATTCACACATAGCTAGGAATATTATTGATAGTTGTAAAAGTAATATTCATTATTGTATTGATTATCTGTGTATGACTCTTTGCCTGTTACTCTTGACTCCGCCCTCTGCCTCTTGATTCTGTACTCTGCCTATCTGATTGTTGCAGACCCCGGCCCGACCTCGACTCTGATATTGCCTCCTGATTTTGTACCTTCACTCATCTGACCTGTTACCGACTTTTGCCTGTTTCTCACTACGCCTTTGCCTGATGACTCTGTACTGCCTCCTGACCGATCTGTTACCAATATTGCCTGTACGACCACTCTACCTAGTGATAGTCCCTACAGCCAAGGGCTATCACATAGGAGTACTCCTGTGTTACTGTGCACTAAAAACACGTGTGATCACACTCTGAATAAAGTACTGACTATCGTGCTGTTAAGAGCTGTTACAGATCATTACATAACAGCAGACCAAAAGATCATGGAGGCACAGGTCCAGGCGTTAACTGCAGCTGTCGAACAGTTAACTGCCACAGTGGCATCTCAGCAGGCTCAGATAAATCTCTGAACAAATGCGAAGAAAAAAAAAAAAGGCTTGACCACCCAGCACCCACCGCACCGCCAGGTACCTCACATCCAACTGCATGCTTTTAATGTGCAAGATAGCTTTGCTTGTGTTGCTCATATGCACATCTTTGCTTGCATGTAATAAAGAATAAACACAGCTTTTTGCAGTGCCGGTCTCTCCTGCTTACTTGCTCCATTTTCAGATAAATCTCTTGTCTGAGACTGTAAATAGGCCTCTGAGAGTTGTATCATCATTGCCTCCCTCACTTGTCCGTGAGCCCAAGATGGCACTCCCTGAAAAATGTTCTGGTCACAAGTCAGATTTTCATAATTTTAGAAATCGACGTTTATCTTACTTTGAAATGAGGCCCATTTCGTCAGGTTCTGAGTTACAGCGGGTAAAACTCATTAAGACTCTCTTAAATGGGGACTCGCAAACCTGGGCTTACAACCTCCCTGTTGATCATGAGGCCCTAGGGTCAGTCGAAGCTTTCTTTAAGGCAATGGCGGTCATTTATGATGATCCTGATGTGTCTGCCACAGCAGAAAGAAAGTTAAAAAGACTCTGACAGGGGCATGGCACGGTAGAGGATTATGCCTCAGAATTTAGGAAGTGGGCAGTTTCTTCCAGATGGGAACATTATGCCCTACTCGATTGTTTTCTCTCGGGGCTATCTGAGTCAGTTTCTGACATCATGCTCAGTCACCCCTAACCCAAAACACTTGATGAGGCCATTTTCCTGACAGTCAAGATAGACCGCAGGGTACGTTACCATAAACAGGGCAGGTCTCGTACTATTCCCAGAACAGTTTCTGCCTTTCCTTCGGTCACAACTACTTCGGACGAGCTCATGCAGATTGGCCATTCGAAATTGTTGGAAGCTGAAAAGACCAAAAGAAGGAGAGAGGGTCTCTGTTTATATTGTGGGGAAAAAGGTCATTTTGTGCAGAATTGCAGTAAGAAGGCGGAAAACTTCTCCGCCTAGGTGTAGTTGGAGGTACTACCCTAGGCAAACCTGTTCTTCCTCCTAAAATTTCTAAAATTCTGTTGCCATGTTCTATTTCATGGAAGAATCAAGTTTTTTCTGCTCAGGCCTTCATAGACTCTGGTTCTGCAGCTAATTTTATTGATTTTGACCTGGCCTCTAAGTGGGAAATTCCCATTCTTCCCATTAAGAGACAGATCTATGTTACGGCAATCGATGATTCCCCGTTACAGAATAAGCAGCCACTCTCGCAAACTCCTCTCCTCACCTGTCGTATTGGAGTATTGCATAGAGAGGAATTGTCATTTTATGTTTTGAAAATGTCTACCTCTATGATTGTCTTGGGGCTCCCGTCCCGTGGTTACGTCAGCACTCACCTCAGATAGACTGGAACACCGGGCACTTGTTGTCTTGGTCTCCCGCTTGTCAAAGTACTTGTCTTGAGAAAGTTACCCTGTGTTCCACTGAGGTTCAGGTAGAATTTGTCCCTCCTCCATATGTAACCTATTCAGATGTTTTTTGTCCCAGAGCTGCTGATAAACTCCCTCCTCATCGAGAGTTTGATTGTCCCATTGACTTAAGACCGGGTACCATGCCCCCTGGGGACACTTGTACAACCTCTCAGGTCCAGAATAGGTAGCCATGAAAGAATACATTAAAGAGAACCTTGAGAAAGGTTTTATCCGTCCATCCAAGTCTCCAGCAGGGGTGGGGTTCTTCTTTGTTCAAAAAAAAGATGGTGGACTACATCCATGTATTGACTATAGAGCTTTGAACAAGATAACTATCCCTAACCGCTACCCCTTGCCACTGATTGATGATCTGTTTGCACAAGTTTCTGGGGCGCAAGTATTTTCCAAACTGGACCTGAGAGGGGCATACAACTTGATTAGAATTAGACAAGGGGACGAATGGAAAACTGCCTTCAACACACCCGATGGGCATTATGAATACTTGGTGATGCCCTTCGGGTTGTGTAACGCCCCTGCAGTTTTTCAAGAATTTGTAAATGAAATCTTTAGAGATGTTCTGGGTCGTTTTGTTGTCGTATATTTAGACGATATACTGATCTTCTCTAAGAGCCTCAGGGAACACAGGGAGCACGTAAAATACAGTGGCTTGCAAAAGTATTTGGCCCCCTTGAAGTTTTCCACATTTTGTAACATTACTGCCACAAACATGAATCAATTTTATTGAAATTTCACATGAAAGACCAATACAAAGTGGTGTACATGTGAGAAGTGGAACGAGAATCATACATGATTCCAAACATTTTTTTACAAATAAATAACTGCAAAGTGGGGTGTGCATAATTATTCGGCCCCCTTTCATCTGAGTGCAGTCAGTTGCCTATAGACATTGCCTGATGAGTGCTAATGACTAAATAGAGTGCACCTGTGTGTAATCTAATGTCAGTACAAATACAGCTGCTCTGTGATGGCCTCAGAGGTTGTCTAAGAGAATATTGGGAGCAACAACACCATGAAGTCCAAAGAACACACCAGACAGGTCAGGAATAAAGTTATTGAGAAATTTAAAGCAGGCTTATGCTACAAAAAGATTTCCAAAGCCTTGAACATCTCACGGAGCACTGTTCAAACGATCATTCAGAAATGGAAGGAGTATGGCACAACTGTAAGCCTACCAAGGCAAGGCCGTGCACCTAAACTCACAGGCCAAACAAGGAGAGCGCTGATCAGAAATGCAGTCAAGAGGCCCATGGTGACTCTGGATGAACTGCAGAGATCTACAGCTCAGGTGGGGAAATCTGTCCATAGGACAACTGTTAGTTGTGCACTGCACACAGTTGGCCTTTATGGAAGAGTGGCAAGTAGAAAGCCATTGTTAACAGAAAAGCATAAGAAGTCCTGTTTGCAGTTTGCCATAAGCCATGTGGGGGACACAGCAAACGTGTGGAAGAAGGTACTCTGGTCAGATGAGACCAAATCTGAACTTTTTGGCCAAAATGCAAAATGCTATGTGTGGCGAAAAACTAACACTGCACATCACTCTGAACACACCATCCCCACTGTCAAATATAGTGGTGGCAGTATTATGTTCTGCGGGTGCTTCTCTTCAGCAGGGACAGTGAAGCTGGTCAGAGTTGATGGGAAGATGGATGGAGCCAAATACAATCTTGGAAGAAAACCTCTTGGAGTCTGCAAAAGACTTGAGACTGGGGCGGAGGTTCACCTCCTAGCAGGACAACGACCCTAAACTTAAAGCGAGGGCAACAATGGAATGGTTTAAAACAAAACATATCCATGTATTAGAATGGCCCAGTCAAAGTCCAGATCTAAACCCAATCGAAAATCTGCGGCAAGATCTGAAAACTGCTGTTCGCAAATGCTGTCCATCTAATCTGACTGAGCTGGAGCTGTTTTGCAAAGAAGAATGGGCAAGGATTTCAACCTCTAGATGTGCAAAGCTGGTAGAGACATACCCTAAAAGACTGGCAGCTGTAATTGCAGCAAAAGGTGGTTCTACAAAGTATTGACTCAGGGGGCTGAATAATTACGCACACCCCACTTTGCAGTTATTTATTTGTAAAAAATGTTTGGAATCGTGTATGATTTTCGTTCCACTTCTCACGTGTACACCACTTTGTATTGGTGTTTCATGTGAAATTCCAATAAAATGGATACATGTTTGTGGCAGTAAAGTGACAAAATGTGGAAAACTTCAAGGGGGCCGAATACTTTTGCAAGCCACTGTATGTTCTGGAGAGACTTAGACAGAATTGTCTCTACGCTAAACTTGAAAAATGTTTATTTGAAGTGTCAGAAGTTGCATTCCAGGGATACATTATCTCTGTTAATGGTCTCTCAATGGAGCCTAAAAAGGTCACTGCCGTTCTGGACTGGCCACAACCCGTGGGGTTGAAGGCTCTGCAGCGTTTTCTAGGGTTTCTAGGGTTCGCTAACTATTATAGAAAGTTTATCAAGGGCTTCTCCTCTGTGGTTTCTCCTCTCACCTACCTGACCAAAAAAGGAGCGGATACCTACAATTGGTCAGAAGAAGCCTGTAAAGCGTTCATGCAACTTAAGACACTATTTTGTGCTGCTCCCATCTTACACCATGTGGATGTGACCGATCCCTTTATTGTAGAAGTAGATGCCTCCGAAGTTGGAGTGGGGGCTGTACTGTCTCAGTATTCTGGTTCGCAGGGACGGTTACATCCGTGTGCGTTCTTTTCTCGCAAGTTTTCACCAGCAGAAAAGAAATATGACATTGGTAACAGAGAACTTCTGGCTATAAAGATGGCATTTGAGGAGTGGCGACATTGGCTGGAGAGGGCAGAACATGTGATTACAGTATATACTGACCATAAGAATTTGGAATATATTAAAGGAGCAAAGAGGCTCAACCCAAGACAGAGCAGATGGGCACTCTTTTTCTCACGATTCTGATTCATAATCACTTACAAACCAGGTCATAAGAACATCAAAGCTGATGCTCTATCTCGATGTTTTGAACCTGAGACAGTTCAGCCCTCACTCCCAGTTAATATATTGCCAGAAAAAGTAGTAATTGCTGCCACGGAACCCTTAGAAGATCTGACAACCACTCTGCTGTCTTATCAGTCTGATGCTACTGAGGGTAAACCAGATGGGGTGCTGTTTGTTCCTCTGCAGTTGCGTCTCCAGATTTTACATATGTTTCATAGTCATAAGAATGCAGGCCATCCTGGTATTAGCAGAACAGAAAAGTTATTGTCTCGCAGTGTATGGTGGCCTTCGTTGAAAAACAACTGTAAGGAATTCATAAATTCCTGCACGGTCTGTGCTCGCAGCAAAGCCTCGAGACAGGCACCTGCAGGAACATTACAATCCTTGCCTGTGCCCACTGAGCCATGGACCCACATATCCATGGACTTTGTGGGGGAACTCCCTGCCTCTGAAGGGTACACAGTGATTTGGGTGGTCGTGGACCGCTTCAGTAAAATGGTTCACTTTGTGCCTTTGAAGAAGCTCCCCTCAGCTCAGGAACTAGCTTACATGGGATACAAGTGAATGTAGTTTCTGATAAGGGGGGTACAGTTCGTATCTAAGTTTTGGCGAGCTTTCTGCCAACATCTAGGCCTAACCCTGTCCTTCTCCTCAGGCTACCACCCTCAGACCAACGATCAGTCTAAAAGGATGAACCAGTCATTAGAGCAGTTCCTGCGTTGTTATGTGGCCGAGTCCCAACATGAATGGGTCAAGTTTCTCTCCTTTGCTGAATTTGCTCATAATAATCTTTGGAATGCCTCCTCTGTTTTTTCCCCGTTTCAAGTAGTTACAGGGAAGTCACCCAAATTTTGTCCATTACCAGCAACTAACTCTCTTTTTCCTGCTTTGGAAGGCTGGCAGAATTCATGTAGGAGAATTTGGTCATTAGTGAGAACCAATCTGGAGAAGGCTTTTGGTGTCCAAAAAAAGACAGGCTGATCGAAAACGTTCACCAGAGTGGAGTTTTAATCCTGGTGACATGGTGTGGGTCTCAACACGGCACATCGCCCTGAGACAGCCTTCAGCCAAACTGGGACCCAAGTACATTGGTCCTTACCCTATTACTGAAAGAATCAATGATGTAGCTTACAGGGTGGCACTCCTAGCCGCTATGAAAGGGGTAAAATAGTTTCATGTATCTCTGCTTAAACCTGCGGTATATGCTGATTCCTCTCCCCCTCCCCCCCCTGTGGTTATTGTTGGAGAACCGGAATATGAGGTTGACGAGATTCTGGACTCTTGCAGGGTGCTGAATTCTTTGCAGTATCTGGTCCATTGGAGAGGGTATGGTCTTGAGGAGAGGTCATGGGTCCCAGATCATCATCTGCATGCAGAAGAGTTAAAAAAAACAGTTTCACTCTTCACATCCTCAGAGTGTTTCTGGGGCGTGTCCGGACGCTACGCCTCGAGGGGGGGTAATGTTAGGAGTTTGGTAGTTACCTCCCCAGAAGGGAGCAGTGAGGCCGCCGCTTCCGCGTCTGACGCGACCGCGGTTCTCGACGCGTCTTCTCAGTCATTTCCGTCAGGCAGGACAGGTCTCTCCAGGTTACATCTCAGTAGAGCAGCGCACGTGCACGCCAGGAGACAGGACCTTTATGCTTTGAGGAGGCGGGTCAGCTGACCAGCCGGTCAGCTGACCTGGCAGGACCGATCACCGCTCCTGATTGGCTGAAGTGCGCTGGACGGTACTGCGGGGTTACCTGTCTGTATTTAAGACCCGAGCTGTCAGTAGCTCATTGTCTGCTGTTGCTGATACTTTGCGGTTAAGTTCTCAGACCTTAGTCAGTTCCCAGTGTGTTTGATCCGGCAGGACCCCGGGGATTCACACATAGCTAGGAATATTATTGATAGTTGTAAAAGTAATATTATTGTATTGATTATCTGTGTATGACTTTTTGCCTGTTACTCTTGACTCCGCCCTCTGCCTCTTGATTCTGTACTCTGCCTATCTGATTGTTGCCGACCCCGGCCCGACCTCGACTCTGATATTGCCTCCTGATTTTGTACCTTCGCTCATCTGACCTGTTGCCGACCTTTGCCTGTTTCTCACTACGCCTTTGCCTGACGACTCTGTACAGACTCCTGACCGATCTGTTACCGATATTGCCTGTAGAACCACTCTACCTAGTGATAGTCCCTACAGCCAAGGGCTATTACATAGGAGTACTCCTGTGTTACTGTGCACTAAAAACACACGTGTTCACACTCTGAATAAAGTACTGACTATCGTGCTGTTAAGAGCTGTTACAGATCATTACAGGTTCTTTCTCTACCATTGTTAAAGCTTACATCTATTTTTTTAAATACTTGTTCTGCTTGCTGTTCAGTACCTGCAACGAGAATAATGTCCGGGGTAATGGCCAGGGAATCCTGGTTCGATTCCGGTCCGGAGTGGGAGCCTAAGAAACGACTACCACCACCACACATCCAAGGAAGGCAGCAGGCACGCTGTGGGCAAAGGAGCAGAAACGGCTACCACACATCCAAGGAAGGCAGCAGGCATGGCATGCACATCGCAAGGTAGTGACCAAAAGGAGGACTTTCGAGGCCCTGCTGTAGATGACACTAATAGACTGTACTACCTGTAATGAGAATCTGTTATGGAGAGCAAGTTTGCCATCCATTCAAGTGAAAGGTATACACTGACTGCCAGGTATAATACAATGTGCAGTCAAAGATGAAGTGAAAGGTATGCAGTGACTGCAAACAGCTGTTTGTGTAGTGACGGCTGTGCTGGACACACAGACAAGTACCGGACAGGCACAGTGACACTGCGTGCGCTCACGTAGGTAGGTGGGTGCACTGAAGTGAACAACAGCAGGTAGGTATATGCAGTGATGGATATTACAATGTGCACCTGTCACACACAGACAGGTAGCGGACAGGCACAGTGACACTGCGTGCGCTCAGCTCACGTAGGTAGGTGGGTGGACTGTGAACAACAGGTAGGTAGGTATATGCAGTACTGGGTATTACAATGTGCACCTGTCACACACACAGGTAGTCACTGAATGTGCTGGGCCTGGCAGTAGCACACACACAGTATGAATTATCAAGACTGTCTATGCAACACAAGTGTCAGTGGGACACACAGAAAAAAAAATAGATCACAAGAACAATAAGAATCAGCAAGGAGCAAGCTAACAAGCCTACAAGAGCCTAACTAATCTTTCCCTATGAGAGTCTTCAGCAGCAGCTGTCCCTTTTCTATTTACTGCAGGCACACAAGTGAGTAAAATGGCTGGCGATGCCTGCCTTTTATAAGTGGGGGAGTGGCTCCAGCAGGGAGTGTTGCCTGATTGGCTACAATGTGCCTGCTGACTGTGATGTAGAGGGTCAAAGTTGACCCTAATGGTGCATTATGGGGGCGAACCGAACTTCCAGAAAAGTTTGCATTCGCTGGCGAGCGCGAACCACCGAAGTTCGCCGGGAACTGTTCGCCGGCAAACCTTTCGGGCCATCTCTACAGACAGCTCCACATTTCTGCTGTTACCGCTCAATGGGCTTCGGTAATTAAAGCCACTTCAAAGGCACCTATGAAAATCTTAATGAAATAGCACACAAAAGTCTAAAATACCGAATGCGGTATTTTAACGACCAGTATATTTTATCACACAGCCTTTTATGAATCGAGGCCATAGTTCTTAATGCTAAGCAGACCATCACCCAGTCATAAAGCTATAACAAAAAGTCAGAGACATTCGACAGGCCTGTACACTAGAAGCAGTGAGTGACCCTTACTTAAAGAGACTCTGTATTATAAAAAAAAGTCCCCTGGGAGGTACTTATCTCGGGAGGGGGAAGCCTCAGGGTCCCAATGAGGCTCCCCCCCCCATCCCTGTAGCTGCAGGCAATCCAGTGCAGGCTCCCCCGAAGCGTCCCAGAATCCTGACTCGACAAGCCTGACAAGGCTTGATATATTTATTTCCCTGGCTCCAACAGGGGAGCTGTTGCGGCTCTCAGCACGGAAAGAGACGATCTCTGTCGAGTCCGCTCTACTACGCAGGCGCAGGAGACTTGCGCCTGCGCAGTAGAGTGGACGGACAGCGATCGGCTATTTCCACCTATCTCCGAGCGGAGAGCCGATACTGTGCCTGCGCTGGAGTCGGGAAGGTAAATATTAACATCCCCGCTGTTTGGAGGGGCACAGCGAGACCACCGTGATACACAGGAGGACGGTGGTACGGTGGAACTTTTTTTAGTTACAGGTTTTCTTTAAACTTTGATATATAATTCCAAATGATTCCATAATTTGATGTATATTGTGGAACCGCTGGGGCCCACTGGTCCGCAATTCACAGTGTGTCATGCGTCAACCGCAGTATACCTTCTGAGAAATTAATCGATCGAATAGCTGCCTCACAGCCTGAGATATCGATTCCCTAGACAGAGAAGGTGTCACCCCAAGCGAGTTTGATATCGATTGGTTCAGAGCATGATGACGGAATGTAAAATGTAGGGACTACTGTCTGAGGGACAGTTAGTGACAAGACAATATACTCGGTACAGCGCTGCTCTATATCATATGTCATACTGTATATCCACTGAGGGCTGGTGCACACCGAGCGGGTTTTCTTGCGTTTTTACAGCCGCTTGCGGCTGTGGATACGCTAGGGTAATGTATTTCAATGGGGTGATTCACACCAGAGCGGGAGGCGTTTTGCTGAAACGCATACTCCCGGGCTGAGGCATTTTTTGGATTTCAGAGGCGTTTCTGCCTCCAATGTAAAGTATAGTAAAAACGCAAACCGCTCTGAAAAACGCCAGTTCAGAGCTGTTTTGCAGGCGTTTTTGTTACAAAAGCTGTTCAGTAACATCTTTACTGTAACAATATATGAAATCTACTACACCAAAAACGCTACCCAAAAACGCAAAACGCTAGCTGAAACGCTTCATAAAAATAAGAAAAAGCGTTTCAAAAACCGCTAGCGTTTTGCGGATCTGCTAGTGGTTTTTGGTGTGCACCAGGCCTGAGTTAGGATATAATTTGATAAAATACCCAATTCGGTCCCTAAGACAATAGTGGCCGGACTTCAGCCTGAGGTCAGATTGCTGAGGGTGGGGGAATCCTCTCCTGTTATTGCCCCACCCTCCAGCGGAGAAAGGGTTAAAATGGCTGGACACACAGGAGAGAGAGAGCCCAGCCATCCATACAACATCTAGGATTGGGTATTTTATCCATGGACTTCGATCCACAGAACTTTCC
This sequence comes from Hyperolius riggenbachi, assembly GCF_040937935.1. Taxonomy (NCBI): domain Eukaryota; kingdom Metazoa; phylum Chordata; class Amphibia; order Anura; family Hyperoliidae; genus Hyperolius; species Hyperolius riggenbachi. The sequence continues at coordinate 133,280,240 of NC_090656.1, read as the reverse complement.
ATAATAGGACTAGTATATCTTTTGTTTCGATTTATTATCGCAAAGGACATGGTAACCTCAAAGACTGCTCTTGACATTATAATTTAGTTATTTTCACGTTTAACCCTTATTATTTTTACTGTATCAATTTGTTTCAATTGCTATATTTAGTTCTGCATTATTTTTTAAATAAGGTACAGACTAACCAGCAAGCTCATGGTGACCCAGAACTCATTGGAGTGTGTAAGGGACTACAATGGTCCTAAAAGCCCCCTTACTAAGATGTTAAGAAAAACAAACGTTTGCTTTCTTAAAACAGAAAGAATTTGCGATAATTCAGGTTAGAGTGAGCTTGAGATGTCTCCCAGTGCATCACTGCTGAATATATGCAAATTAACCATTGTACCCTTAGAAGCTAAACACACCTCCAGAATCGCTGGAATGCAATGATGTGTCAGCTTGTTAATTTGTACAGAGCCATAATAATCCAACATGCATACATAGTGTTTCGGATTGTTTGATCCTCATCAGTACATGGCATGGATTAATTTGGCTCTATGCAGTAGGGCTTGTAACACCGAGAGGTACAGACTAACCAGCAAGCTCATGGTGTATGCATGTTGGATTATTATGGCTCTGTACAAATTAACAAACTGACACATCATTGCATTCCAGTGGTTCTGGAGGTGTGTTTAGCTTCTAAGGGTACAATGGTTAATTTCGCATATATTCAGCAGTGATGCACTGGGAGACATCTCAAGCTCACTCCAACCTGAATTATTGCAAATTCTTTCTGTTTTAAGAAAGCAAACTTTTGTTTGTTTTTTTAATAAATGATTAAAAATCGTCCATCTGATGGTGCCCATACATGGTACAATTTTTTTCATCCAATCTTACCATTTCTATGTAGTATAAGGGTAAATTAAGTGAATATACTTAAAGGATAATTTAGGCATGGCATAGAAATGGTAAGAGTGGATGAAAAAAATTGTATCATGTATGGGCACCATAAGTGCTGTGTTGAAATCTCTGCAAAGAGTTCAAGTTTCCTGAGAGAAATAACCGTTACTATAACCGTTTTGATATTAATATTGTTATTTTTGCTATCTCTAGAAAGGTTATGAATTAACCCTTTTTACTACAGGATATAGCTAGAGTTAGACTTAGCGTATTCACATGCTTAATTGCGGATTGGTGGCAGCGACCTGTTCTCTATATGAGATCATAGATTGTATTAATTGTACATACAATTAAAATTGGACTGTGTGTGGACTCCAATCCAAAAGATTACATTGCCTGCAGTGTTGATTGCCTTCAGGATTCCCTCAGGGTCTGAGGCTGAATGGTAAACTGCGGCACAGGGAACAGGAATTGGAGGGTGAATGCGCATACGTCACAGTACATCGATGTGCGGCAAGTTGCAAAATCTTGTATATGGCAATATTTGAATAGCACAACGGCATTGAAGTTGAAAACCATGGCCAGGGATGAGGTGGGGAATGGGACAATCAAATTTATGGGAATAGGATGGTATAAGGTGGGGAAAAAAATGTAAGAAAATAGATAGAAAGTTGATGGGGATGAGTCAAGCAAGATCCTGTCCCTGAACACACCTCAAATTCTAAGCCAAGCCAAAATAAAAATCTTTGTACTGTGTCTGAGCATTTTGCTATTTGTGCACCTATTCAGTAGACCTTGGGTCTCCCTAAGGGCCCAGTCACACTTGCTGATCGCAAAACGCTAGCGATTTTGCTAGCGTTTTGCTCTGGCGTTTTTAGGCAATTTACGCCCAAAAAAACACACTTCACACCTGGCGATTTTTTAGCGATCGCGTCTTTCGCTTCTATAGCACTAAAACGTGATCGCTGGGAAATCGCCTGAAAATGGTGCAGGCTACGCGTTTACGTTTAGTGTTTTGGGGCGTTTCGCGGCAATTAGCGCAAATCGCCCAAATGAGAACGGGCCCATAGACTTTTATTACCCTAGCGCTTTGAAAAGCGCTAGCGTTTTAGCGTTTTGCCGAAATCGCCGGCAAAACGCTCAAGTGTGAATGGGCCCTGAGTCCGCCTGGAGAAAAGCGCGTTATAAATGTTCTGTGTTTGTTGTTCTGTGTTTGTTTGTCAAAAAATGTCAGTACTAATGTAAAGTACTTTCACTGGAAATCGGACCAGTTGTATGTGGGTTTAAAAGGTCAGCAATTGTCACGCCATCGTGATGGAATGTTTTTGATTTCATATTTCATTTTATTAGTACAAATAAAGCCTTGAAAAATGAAACGCCTCTGTCTCCACGACAACAAGCTACAGCGGTTTTTTTCAATTAGCCGCCTATGCAAAGGAAACCGGAAGAGTCCATGGGAGGGAGGGAGATCAGCGCCGTATGTGATTGGCTGGGCGTGGCAGCACTGAGCTGTGATTGGCTGGGTCTTGCAGCGCAGATTGAAGACGGAGAAGAGGCGACATTTCTGCAACAAACATGGTGCTGTTAACCATCCTGAAGAAACTGAAGCAGAAGGAGAAGGAGGTTCGGCTCCTTATGCTGTATCCTGTGCTTGCTATGATATACAGGAAGTGCCCCATTTCCCGGATTAGTTGGTGCAAAGGTTTAGCTGTTACAAGATGTTGGTACATGTCTCGCCGCTTTTCAGCTGCTGAGGAACCACATGTCCAAGCATGCCTTCCTGGGCGCCCACTGAAGGCTGCTTCTGAGAAGCTGGATCTCTATCACTCATCAGTCCTATTATGTAATGTAATCATGTTAGTATGGGAAAGGGATGATGTGTGGGTATCTTCCCCCCCCCCCCCCCCCCCCCCCCCCCCCTGTGGCCAGGCAGCAGTGCACGATCCCTTTTTAGTAATTTATTTGTCATATATCCTAAAATGTTGATTCTCTTTCAGATTGCTGTCTTTGATCCTTTACTGCTGATTTCCCCCAGGAATGTTAACTCCTTGTTTAAACATCTTTCTCTGCCCTATATGTGATGTGCTGTGATAAGCCCTTTGATTTTACAGAAACCAGAAAAAGAACACACACACACACACACACACACACACACACACACACACACACACACACACACACACACACACACACACACACACACACACACACACACACACACACACACACACACACACACACACACACACACACACACACACACACACACACACACACACACACACACACACACACACACACACACACACCCCCTCTGGTGATGCAGTTTTGATTGTCAGGTGTACTGAACATCTAACTAGATTTTAGATTGTAAAGGTTCATACGTTGGCTAATGCTTTCATCAGGCTTAAAGTGAATGGCAATCCATAAAAAAAAACCATAACGGCCAGATACCTAAGGAGAGGGAAGGCTCTGGGTCGTATAGAGCCTTCCCGCGCCTTCCTTGATCCTTGCGTTCCAGCGCTGGCTCCCCGGTAGCAGTTTTTGGCCAGTTTGGTCAAATACAGCTCTCTCTGCCACCGAAGAAAGCTTTGGGCGCCCGAGTGCTCCTAAAGACGGGCTCAATACTGCGCATGCCCTCTCACGCGCACACAGTACAGAGCCGCATGTCTTCAGGAGCACTCGGGCTCCTAAGACTTTTGAAGCCTCCTGCTGCGGACTCAAATGGGAGCCAGTGCTTAACGGAGGTTACCATATATAATATTTTTTTAAGTATGACCCCATTAGCTTTAATCACTTTGATTGAATCTGTGGAGCTAGTCTAGTTTAGGGGACCCAGCAGGAAACTCATAAGGTGTGTACACACCTAACAACTGATGTCCCCCTGTGTAGCTGACAACGCATTCTATTGCTGTTGGGGAGGGGGGCTGAGGGACGATGGTGCGGCATATGAGATCACGTGGAAGGCGTAGTTTTCTACAACCTATCTGAAACCTAAAAGATGGGGAGGGTGCTATCCACCCTGCTAGGTTAGCAGAATTTCCCTATGAGGTTTCCTGCAGGGTCTCCTAAACTGGGTAATGTGAAAGTGCAGAACCCAGTACATTAGTTGAAAATAATATGAATAACTAGTGGACAGGATTTTTGGCACCTTTACACACATGCAGATAGTAGGCATCTTCACAAATGATGGTTAATAATCAAACCATTGTTTAAAGCAGATTTAAACCTTCTAAATGTAATTTTTTACAAAATAGGCTCATTAGGTTTTTTTTTGTGTGGTAGATTATCTTACAACTTTTGTTTGAGGAACTTTTAATTGTGGAGTAATGAAGAAGATGTGAGAAGAGTTGTGGACAAAGTTAAACGGAACCTGATACCGCCATCTTCATTTCCTTTTAAACAATACCAGTTGCCTGGCAGTCCTGCTGATCCACTGCCTCTTTTAGCCTCATAGACCCTAAACAAGCAAGCAGACTATATGTTTCTGAAAAAAAATCTGACAAGCTTATCTGCATGCTTGTTTCAGGTGTGTGATTCAGACACCACTGCAGCCAAAGAGATCAGCAGGACTGTTCAGGCAACTGGTATTGTTTAAAAGGAAATAATGTGGCAGCCTCCATATACCTCTCACTTAAGGTGTTCTTTAAAAAAACAAAAACATATAGGTAAGTCAAGTGAGATGGATCTAGTCTTCAAGAGACTCAGAGATGAGTCTTAAAGGGGTTCTTTGGAGTGCTGCAAAAAAACAAAAACTGACACTTACCTGGGCCTTCTATCGGCCCCCTGTAGCTGTAATGTCCCGCGCCGTCCTCCTCCGATCACTCGTTCCCCGCTGCAGTCTAATTATGCGTCTTAACGCTACTGCGGCTGCGTGGCCGCTCCCACGTCTACGGGAGCTTACTGCGCAGTAAAAGAAAACCTTGTACTGCGCTTGCACAGTAAGCTCCTGGAGATGCGAGCTGGAGCGCACACTATTTGTCTTGTTAGACGAATAATTGACCGGCGGCGGGGATCAGGTGATCGAAGAAGGACAGCGCGGGACATGACATCTACAGGGGGCTGATAGAAGCCCCAGGTAAGTCAGTTTTTGTTTTTTGCAGCACTCCACAGAACCTCTTTAAAGCTGTTTTGTTTTTGTTTTTTTACTTACCCAGGGCTTCCTCCAGCCCCATATGCACGGATGCGTCCCTCGCCTTCCTCCTGCTGTCTCCCTTTCAGCCGTGGTGAGCCTGGGTAATGGGCTCAGTCGAAGTCAGTCAGGGTCTTCTGTGCATGCGCAGCAGACCCGGACTGATGTCACTGAGCCTGTTACTGGGGCTCACCGCGGCTGAACGGGAGATCGCAGGAGGAGGGGGAGGGATGCATCTGTGCTTATGGGGCTGGAGGAAGCCCTGGGTAAGTAAAAAAAACTGCCTTAATGCTGGGAATACACTGTTCGTTTTGTAGCTGATTAGATGGTTTGATAATTTCCGACATGTCCGATCTCCTTTCTTTAGATTTTTTTGCCGCTTGATTTCTGATAGAAGTCAATGGAAAAAAAAAAGAAAAACGAGAGGAAGATAAGAATCGAGAGCTGAATCGAGCGGCAAAAACGATCGAGAGCAGAAACGCAGGGCAGAAACGAACTGTGTATTCCCAGCATTAGACTCCTCCTAGTCTCTTTATGCCTGGTACACACTTTCAATTATGATTGGCCAATCACTGACCAGTCTTACCACATCCATGTAGTATGAGGGTCAACCGATATTGAATAATATGAGCAGATTGTGTAGTTAAACCCTCTACTACATGGAGGTAGTAAAATTGGTCAGTGATTAGCCTATCATAATTAGAAGGGTTTACCAGGCTTTAGTCACAGGCATAACAGGTCATGCCTTTGGCCAGTTTACATTTACTCTTGCAGGCTTGCTTCACAACACATTGATAGATAATATATCAATACAGTTTTGTTTTAAAGAAAACATTATGTTGCAAATTAAGCCCAGTCATCTCGGGTTACTTTTAAACTGCATTATTACTGTATGTCTCTGTAACCTGTAATGTGTCCATCAAAAATCAAGTTTTATTGCAATGTTATTCTTGACAGATGAAGCCTGATTCAATGTTGCTTTTCTTAACTCCATCTTACCCCAGAGGTTTAGACAATGCCGGAAAAACCACAATCCTAAAGAAATTTAATGGTGAAGATATAAACACAATTTCTCCGACGCTGGGATTCAATATTAAAACCTTAGAGCATAGAGGGTAATGTAACCAGTTCAATCAGTTGTCTCATTTTTTGATGTTGAAAAGAATGCAGAGGGACCAGAACTGTTTCTTTTCCAAATGTATTACTGGTGGTGCTGAACCATCCTGAGGTGATCACTTGTATATTGATAGTATGAAGCATTACTGCCTTAGTAAGTGCTGTCATACATTTTCCAGAGCACAAAATTGGATGGTGAATGCGTCCTATGTTATTAATAGAATGTGTTGACACTGTCAGTTGGAATGGGAACACAATGTGCATGGACTAGACCACAAATGCAGAAAAATGCAGTCGGGATTTTGCAACAGTTTGTGTCCATTCCCACTAGGCTGGTCACCACATGCAGAAAGCCAACTCGCTTGTCTCATGGATTTGGTTCCAACGCTGCTGATACCCGCCATTCGGTTTGACGCAGAGCAGGGCCCAGCAGAAGCATGTGGCATTGGTTTGCAAAAATACAGTGGGATTCTGCTTCAGCAGGTAAAATGCTCATTGAATCATGGTGGACCAATGATTATTCTCCCTGTTGTTAGGTAGCATTCCAGTGTTTTTTTTTTTATTTTTTATTTTGGTTGTTTTTTTACAATCTAACAGGGAGGCCCATGCTTCTGCTAGGCTCTGATCGGATTTGGGACAAGCAAAGGAGCAGCAGACGGGTGGCAACGCAAACGGAGCAGATGCAAATGGGAAGGTATGAGAAGGACGCAGATGCCGGTGCATCCTAAGTGGATCTGCTTACCACACCAATTTTTTGCATCCGCTGTGTTTGATTTGCAGTGTGAACCGGGCCTTTCTGCTCCCCTGCTGTTTCCCACCAATTATATTGTGTCTGCTGGCCTCTAGGGTTACCCTCTTCTCCCTATTTGTATGCATGATAACATTATCAGGGCTGTGGAGTTGGTACAAAAATCATCTGCCTCCTCAGTTTTTGAAACCACCAATTTCAACTCCAGGTACCCAAAATGGCTCTGACACCTTAGTCTAGTACAGAGGTTCTCAAACTGGGTGCCGCGGCACCCTGGTGCGCCGTGAACAGATCCCAGGGGTGCCGCGGCTGCCCTCCTAATCACGTGTATGAAATCCTCTGTATGACGTCACAATCCTGCTCTGCCCTGTGTAATCATCAGATGCAGGCTGGCTATGCCTGCACGTGCAGAGAGCCAGCAAGCCTGAGTTAATCCCGCCCCCTGTTCATTGTTTCACAGCACAGTGAAGGGGGAGAGGATCTTTGCCACATTGGTTGGCCAGCCGACTAGCCCCGCCTCCCCACGGAGTACAGCTAGAGATGTGAGGTGGGAGTTAATGGTTCCAGCCTTTTCTGCACCAGTCCAGGGACAGCAGGGGAAAAGCCAGAGCAAGGTAAAATGTGAATGCTACATCTCTTCACTGTCAGCCTACAACGCTGTCTGCCTGCCTGCCCTTCCCCCACATCCTTAGTATGTGCAAAATCTCTGCTGCATCTCTTTCTGACACATAAGTAACTTAAATGTGCCCTCGCTCTGCTGCCCACCAACCCCTCGCTCTGCTGCCCACCAACCCCTCGCTCTGCTGCCCACCACCCTCTTTGGATACACGTGACTGGGAGTGCAGACGCAGTACTTCTGAGGTGGGTGTGCCTCAATATGGCAATCGGTTCTGTCAAGGGGTGCCTTGAAAATGTTTTAGAGTCGTAAAGGGTGCCTTGACCTGGAAAAGTTTGAGAGCCCCTGGTCTAGTACTTACCAAGGCTGTGGATTTGGTACAAAAATCATCCAACTCTGACTCCTCTGTTTATGAAACCTCCAACTCAGGTAACCAAAATTGCTCTTACTCCTTGACTCCTACTCCACGGCCCTGACCATTATTGCTCCCTGAGAAGCTACTCAAGTCCTTCAGCTCTGCACTGTGCACCCCAAAAAAAACTACTGTCATTTCCATTGTTCCGGTGTTGTTGTTTTTGTTTGTTACTTTTTACATCTTATATAGGGTTTTTTTTTAAGAAAACATACTGTACAAATTCAATCTGCTTAATGCAGGCTAGGCTGAACGAAGACATTCTTTACAGCTGCATTCAGGAAAGGTTATGTGATCACATCCTTCGAGCAGAATCGTCTTTTCATTGATCTGTACGTTGGAAATCTCTGATCACATTCTTCCCATCTCCATATAGCAGTGGAGAAGACTAGTTTGCAATACAAGGTTGTGGCCTTACAGCATAGGACACACTCTTCCCTTTCCCTAGGCGCACCGCATTGGATCTGGCTATTTCACTCCCTGTACCGCCGTTGGTAGCCGACCCTTCACTAATATCTTTGTTGCTGCCCATACCCTGAGGTGGAGGTATTCCATTGAACTGCCTTACAGTTTATACATATTTAGGTTGGGTATTTGTTACTATTATTATTTTGTTGTATTAGTTGCATTTGGGGAACTACTTTCATATGCCAGGCCCCAGTTTATTATGACCTTTGTTTATTGACAGTTTTACCAGTGTTCTTTTGTAGTGGGTCTTTTTTTCTATGATTAAGTACTTTAATGCTTCTATTGTATGGAAAATGAATTGATACAGTTTGTGACTTTTGAAAATATATGCACTTTCCCCAATCTCCTTTTTTTTTTTTTTTTTTTTTTTTTTTCTTTTTTTTTTTTATATATAAATATTTATGCTACTAACTAAAGTGTATTAAATGTTTGCTACTTTCGATGCTTAACATTGCTTTGTATTGGTTAATCACTGATTCAGTGAGTGAAAGTTCCCCCCTTTTTTTTTTTTTTTTTTTTTTGGATTTTGTTCAAACTCCCTTCATCTCAGATGATTACACGAAATCTGACTTAATACTAATACGCAATTGTTAACCTAGAGGGGGAGACTAAACTATTATAACATAACTAATTGTGATATCTAAAATTTGTCAAACTCTGATAATAAATATTGACCAAACGAACAAGTAGTGGGAGAGAGGTACATCACATTGATCCACATAGATTTGTGTTGAATCTATTTGGGATCAGCCTCACTCATTTGCTAGTATTGCAATACTCTGTTTGGTCAATATTTATTATCAAAGTTTGTACATTTTTAGATATCACAATTAGTTATTTCAATAGTTTAGTATCTTCCTCCTCCAGGTTAACAATTGTTTACAGTGGATTGCGGAGACACCGCCGCGCGGTCTGGCAGTGGGGCAGCTGTTTCCGCGTTCAGACCGGCGGTTTCCGCACAGCAGCATGCGTCTGGTTTGTCTGAGTCTTGTAGTGCACACAGATGGAGAGCTAAGCGCGCGCTAGGAGGCAGGACCTTTATGCCAATAGGAGAGGGATCAGCTGATCAGTGGGTGATTGGCTGAGTGGGACTGGGCGGCGCTGAGGAGCGCTGCGCTATATATACTTCTTGCCTGTCAGTTGCTGGTTGTCTGCCGTTGCGAATACTAATGTGTGAGCACTCAGACCAGTCAGATCCCACAGTGTGTTAGAACAAGGAGGACCTGGGAATTCACACTTAGCCAGATTACGTTTGTGTTATATGTTAGACCAGTTCCAGGGTGTTGTGACCACGGACCTCACACCCAAGCTTAGGGATACTGTGTCATTGCTATGTTATACTTTAGACCAGTTCCAGGGTGTTGTGACCAAGGACCACACACTCAAGCTTAGGGACACTGTGCTGTTATACTCTAGACTAGTTCCAGGGTGTCAAGACCAAGGAACTCACACCCCAGTCTAGGATTTTGTTGTACTTGTATGTTATGAAGATTTGCTCTTTTGACCTTTCTCTTACTTTCTGATTCGGTACCTCTGCATATCTGCCTACCTGTTGCCAGACCCTGCCTGTACCAAGTTACCGAATCAATCAGTCTCTCTCTCTCACTTTCACTCACTCTCACTCTCTCTCTCATCTGCTCGTGTGTTGCCGACCAGGACTCCCGCCCCTCAGAGAGTCCAGCCTGTTAGCAGCCAGTAGTCTCTTACCCTGGCTGCAGTAAGGTTTACCATCTGATATCCTTATCCCTGGTTACCAGGTTCTCACTATCTAGGAGATAGCTTCTGCACTGCCCAGGGCCACCTGCCCCTCAGGTGGCTCTTGGCCGAGCCGTTTACATCTCCCGCTCCTCGGGAGATAGCCTTCAGTTCATCTAGCACTTTACTCATTAGGTGTCCAGAGGTTAGTCATACTTGTATTATTGATGATTCTGCAGATCATCCATAATCAAGTATACATCTGTATTGTTGATGATTCTGCAGATCATCAACAATCAGATTGTCTCTGTGTGCTGACACAAATCGTTACAGAACGGCAGACCCGAAAAACAAAATGGACGCACTTAACAGGCGTCTTGATGCACTCACCACCTCTGTGGAAAATTTCATCAGGGTGCTGGACGGTCATCAGACCCAGATCACAGCATTGTCTGGGTCCATACAGGTCCTTCAGACGGCTGTAAATGCAGTGCGATCCCCTCCAGTTACAGATTTACGCATGTCTGTACCCGAAAGGTTTTCTGGTCATAGATCTGACTTTCAGAACTTTAAAAATCGAGTAATGTCGGATTTTGAACTGAGACCCAATTTATCAGGAACTGAGGCACAGAGAATTACATTTATTAAGACCCTTTTGTCAGGGAAATCTCAAACTTGGGCATATAGCCTGCAGGTAGGGCATGAGGCTTTATCGTCAGTTGAAGAATTTTTTAAGGCCATGGCCATAATTTATGATGATCCGGAAAGGTTAGATAAACTGGGTTTATTTAGTCTAGAGAAAAGACGCCTTAGAGGAGATCTAATTAACATGTATAAATACATCAGAGGGCAATATAATAGCTTGGCGGATGAGCTTTTTGTCCCTAGGCCTTCTCAAAGGACTAGAGGACATGATCTGCGCATGGAGGAAAAGCGTTTTAGCCATTTATTTAGGAAAGGGTTCTTTACAGTAAGAGTGTTTAAGATGTGGAATGCATTGCCACAGGAAGTCGTTATGGCAAACTCTATACCTGCATTTAAAGGGGGGCTTAGATGCTTTCCTTGCATTGAAAGACATCCATGGCTACAATTACTAGGTAATGCCTAATGATGTTGATCCAGGGATTTTATCTGATTGCCATCTGGAGTCAAGAAGGATCTTTTCCCTTTTTGGGGCTAATTGGACCATGCCTTGTGGGGTTTTTTTCGCCTTCCTCTGGATCAACAGGGGTATGTGGTGGACGGGCTGGAGTTGTACTTTGTACTGGTTGAACTCGATGGACGTATGTCTTTTTTCAACCAAAATAACTATGTAACTATGTAACATTGCCTCCACTGCTGAGCGGAAGCTTAAGACCTTGCGTCAAGGCAAGGATCCAGTAGAAGTCTATGCAGCTGAATTCAGGAAGTGGTCTGTGTCAGCTAGGTGGGGGGCTTTTGCACTGTTAGACTGTTTTTAACCAGAGTTGTCAGACGCAGTCTCGGATTTGATGTTGGGGCACCCTGAACCAAAAACTATTGATGAGGCAATCGCTTTAGCAGTACGGGTTGATCGCCGTTTACGGTATCAGAAACAAACCCGCGGTAAGAACACTGTAAGATATGTCTCCTACGCCTCTCCTCCACCCGTCTCACCTCTGCCAGAGCCAATGCAAATTGGACAGTCCGGCAGATAAACTCCCCCCCCCCCCCCCCCCCCCACCGTACCTTCGACTGTCCCATCGATTTGAGATCTGGTTGTATGCCTCCCAGGGGTCACCTCTATAATCTGTCTCGGCCTGAGAAACTAGCTATGCAGGAATACATCAGAGAAAACTTGGCTAAGGGGTTCATCCGTCCCTCGTTCACCAGCAGGGGCAGGATTCTTTTTTGTAAAAAGATGGAGGCCTTCGTCCCTGAATTGATTATCGAGTCTTAAACAAGATCACAGTGAAAAATCGTTATCCTTTACCCTTGATTGACGATTTGGTCACTCAGGTTACCAACGCCAAGATTTTCTCGAAGCTAGATCTGAGAGGTGCATACTAGTTCGTATTAGGAATGGTGACGAATGGGAGACGGCCTTTAACACGCCCGACGGGCATTACGAGTATCTGATGATGCCCTTCGGGTTGTGTAACGCTCCGGCCGTCTTCCAGGAGTTAATTAATGAGGTATTCAGGGAGGTGTTGGGGAAGTTCGTCTTGGTCTATCTGGACGATATACTGATCTTTTCATCCAATCTCGCAGAACACCGCAAGCATGTTAAGTTTGTTCTAGAGAAATTAAGACAGAATCTACTTTATGCCAAACTGGAGAAATGCCTCTTCGAAGTGACCTCGGTTGCCTTCTTGGGGTACATTATCTCTACATCTGGTCTCTCAATGGATCCAGGGAAGGTTTCTGCTGTCCTGGAGTGGCCTCAGCCTGTAGGACTGAAGGCACTCCAGAGATTTCTGGGCTTTGCCAACTACTACAGGAGGTTTATGAAGGGGTACTCTACAATAGTCTCGCCCCTCACCAGTCTCACCAAGAAAGGGGCTGATACTCACCACTGGTCAGCAGAGGCTCATGCTGCCTTTTCTACATTGAAAAAACTGTTCTGCTCCGCACCTATATTGAGACATGTTGATGTCATCTTTCCCTTTATCATGGAGGTTGATGCTTCAGAGGTGGGGGTGGGAGCTGTATTGTCTCAGAGATCAGGCTTGCAGGGCAAACTCCACCCATGTGCCTACTTTTCTCGTAGGTTTTCACCCGCAGAGGAAAAACTACGACATAGGCAACCGGGAGCTTTTGGCCATCAAATTAGCTTTTTGAGGAATGTCGACACTGGCTAGAAGGTGCAGAACACACTATCACAGTTTATACAGATCATAATAATCTGGAGTACATAGAGGGTGCCAAGAGACTTAGTCCCCGGCAGGCCCGGTGGTCCCTGTTCTTTGCAATGTTCAAATTTGTAATTACGTATACCCCTGGTAGTAAAAACATCAAGGCTGACGCCTTGTCCAGGTGTTTCGAACCCGAGACAGTACAGCCCTCAGCCCCTGAGACCATTCTACCTCAGAAGGTAGTTCTGGCAGCCACTGAGACCTGGAAGGATTGGACAGTCACTCTGAGTCCTTACCAACAGGATGTTACAGAGGGGAAGCCTGATGGGGTCATGTTTGTGCCACTGCCTTTCCGTCTACAACTCTTGCAACTGTTTCATTCCCACAAGAATGCTGGTCATCCCGGGCCCACCAGAACTCAGGATTTACTGGCCAGATGTGCTTCGTGGCCTACATTGGCAACAGATTGTAAGGAGTTTGTAAGAGAGTGTGCAGTATGTGCGAGTAGTAAACCCTCTCGTCAGGCCCCTGTTGGTACTTTACAACCCTTGCCAGTCCCAAGTGAACCATGGACCCATGTCACCATGGATTTTGTGGGTGAACTCCCCAGGTCTGAGAGCAAGACGGTCATTTGGGTGGTAGTGGACAGATTCAGTAAGATGGCTCATTTTGTCCCTTTTTGAAAGGACTCCCCTCGGCCTAGGAATTGGCTGATCTTTTCATCCAGCACATTTTCCGGCTGCATGGTATTCCGGAAAATGTAGTGTCAGATCGGGGAGTTTAATTTGTTTCTAAGTTTTGGAGAGCCTTTTGCCATCAGCTGGATATGGACCTTGCATTCTCATCAGGCTACCACCCACAGACCAATGGCCAGACCGAGAGAGTTAACCAATCCCTAGAACAGTTTCTCCGATGTTATGTTGCAGATGCGCAATCCGATTGGGTAAAATTCTTGCCGTTCGCAGAATTTGCGCACAACAACCTGAAAAGCTCCTCTTCAGGATTTTCCTCATTCCAGGTAGTCTCAGGAAGATCACCTAAGTTTGCTCCATTGCCGGTGGCATCTACACCGTTCCCGGCTCTGGAGGATTGGCAGAGGGCTTTAAAGGAGATTTGGGGAATGGTTAAAAGGAACCTGGGGAAAGCTTTCCAAACCCAGAAAAGACAGGCAGATAAGAAGCGGTCCGTAAAGTGGAAGTTCTCTCCAGGAGATTTGGTGTGGGTATCCACTCGGCATTTGGCCTTGAAGCAGCTGTCACCCAAACTGGGTCCTAGATTTATAGGACCATTCCCAGTGTCCAAGGAAATTAATAATGTCACTTACGCGATTGATCTCCCAGCCAGTATGAGAGGTGTGAGATCATTCCATGTGTCTCTATTGAAGCCAGCAGTGCACGTGGATCCTGGACTCTCGCTTAGTGCAGAATTCCGTACAGTATCTAGTCCACTGGAAAGGATATGGTGTGGAGGAAAGATCTTGGGTGCCAGATTCTCGCATGCATGCGGAGGAATTAAAGAAAGAATTTCATGACTCACATCCTGGGATGCGTGGTGGGAAGTGTACGGAGTCCACTCCTCAGGAGGGGGGTACAGTAATAGATTGCGGAGACACCGTCGCGCGGTCTGGTAGCGGGGCGGCTGTTTCTGTGTTCAGACCGGTGGTTTCCGCACAGCAGCATGCGTCTGGTGTGTCTGAGCCTAGTAGTGCACACAGATGGAGAGCTACGCGCGCTAGGAGGCAGGACCTTTATGCCAATAGGAGAGGGATCAGCTGATCAGGACGATCAGCTGATCCCAGCGCAGTGGGTGGTGATTGGCTGAGTGGGACTGGGCGGCGCTGAGGAGCGCTGCGCTATATATACTTCTTGCCTGTCAGTTGCTGGTTGTCTGCCGTTGCGAATACTAACGTGTGAGCACTCAGACCAGTCAGATCCCACAGTGTGTTAGAACCAGGAGGACCTGGGAATTCACACTTAGCCAAATTACGTTTGTGTTATATGTTAGACCAGTTCCAGGTTGTTGTGACCACGGACCTCACACCCAAGCTTAGGGATACTGTGTCATTACTGTTGTTATACTCTAGACTAGTTCCAGGGTGTCGAGACCAAGGAACTCACACCCCAGTCTAGGATTTTGTTGTACTTCTATGTTATGACCATTTGCTCTGTCGACCTTTCTCTTGCTTTGTGATTCGGTACCTCTGCATATCTGCCTACCTGTTGCCAGACCCTGCCTGTACCCGGTTACCGAATCAGTCTCTCTCTCTCTCTGTACCTGATCTGCTCGTGTGTTGCCGACCTAGCCTGCCCGACCACTCAAGCTGTCACTCTCCCTGAGTGCTCAGTCTAACTGTACTAGCAGTAACACCATTCCACCAGGTGTCAGCTGCAACCAGGACTCCCGCCCCTCAGAGAGTCCAGCCTGTTAGCAGCCAGTAGTCTCTCTTACCCTGGCTGCAGTACGGTTTACCATCTGATATCCTTATCCCTGGTTACCAGGTTCTCACTATCTAGGAGATAGCTTCTGCACTGCCCAGGGCCACCTGCCCCTCAGGTGGCTCTTAGCCGAGCCGTTTACATCTCCCGCTCCTCGGGAGATGGCCTTCAGTTCATCTAGCACTTTATTCATTAGGTGTCCAGAGGTTAGTCATACTTGTATTATTGGTGATTCTGCAGATCATCCATAATCAAGTATACATCTGTATTGTTAATGATCCTGCAGATCATCAACAATCAGATTCTCTCTGTGTGCTGACACCAATCGTTACAATTAGCATCTCAGATTAATAGTCCGCTATGACCAGTATCAAATCACATCTCTGGATATACTTAGTAAGATAGATGGATCCATCCAGGGCCGGGACAAGATTTTCCAGCACTAGAGGCAGAGATTCAGGTGTGCCCGCCCCTGAATAGGTAGCAAATGTGCACCCAGTATTAAACTAGGTTGCCCACCCCTTCCCCTAACAGAATAGGTGGACAGATGTGCCCCTAGTATTAAATAGCCCTCCTTCCCAGTATAGATAATACCGGTGTTTGGTATTTGTTACTATTATTATATACATAGCAGGTTGTGCCTCTAGTATTAGGTAGCCCCTCTCCGCAGTGTAGATAGCAGGATATGCTCCCAGTATTAGCTAGACCCCTCCCCAGTATAGATAACAGGATGTGCATCCGGTGTTTGGTATTTTTTACTATTCTTATATACTGTACATAGCAGGTTGTGCCTCTAATATTAGGTAGCCCCTCTCACCAGTATAGAAAGCAGGATATGCTCCCAGTATAGATAGCAGGATTTGCCCCCAGTGTTAAACAGCCCCTTTCCCAGTATAGGTAGCCAGATACACCCCCAGTATGAGGCAGCTCGCTCCTCCAGTATAGATAGCTTGATGAACCTTAATATTAGTTAGTTTCTCTCCCCACCCCTTCCCCAGAGTTGCTAAGCACACTCCACTCATGAATGCTCTGCATATTGCCGAACGTGGGGAGAGACAGGCATGCCCTCGGTTCTGTGCCCAGAGGCTGGGTGCTCCCAAGCATCTGTCTGTAGTATGACTGGCCCTCGATACATCTTTAGTATGTTGTACAGGAAGCCTTCTTACTCTAGTGCCATATTACACACCACCAGTGCAAACCTTGCTCCTTGAAGCAAGGCATACCTGCTGGGTCTAAGAGAAAATGCTGAAATTATTAACACTTCCACAATGAAGTATGCAATATGTGGAAAACATTTAACAGCTTAGGCTACAAAGACACAATGCTCAGATAGACCATAGAGCCAAACCTGTTAGCTGAGAGGAGGAGGAATTGGGTACAGTTATCAACATACAGTATCATTTTTTTTAAAAAGCACTAAAAGCAGTTTGAACTTCTTTCCTAATTTAGAAAGCAACCATGATGTTAATTTTGAAACCTTTCCAGAAAACATGCACTGTTGGGGGGTACTGGAGGATTGAGTTGAGAAACCCTGCCTTATTCAACTCAATCGAAAACCAATTCCTCATCACCCAAAAAAATAATGGCCTCAATTCATAAAGCATTACCGCATGCGGTAATACTGAAAATAGCAGACTTTCCTGAGCACTTAGCAAAGTGTCAATTCATAAAGGCTGTTACCGCATGAAAAGCTACAATTACCGACCAGGGAGATAAATTACCGAATTGGCTGTAGTTACCTCCAACTCATGTCAGTAAATTGTCAGCAAACGTCAATTCATAAAGCCTTCAACAAGTGGTAAGCCAGATGATAATTGGAGCAGGACTGCAGTCTGGCCATAGTTACATTTTAATGCAATTTAGGAGACCCACTAGGGCTCATTAAAATCTTACCTACACTGACAGGATGGTAAGACTTCCTGCTATGCAACTACCTATGTCTGTGTGAACCTGACTACATTAGTTATTTAATGTGCTAAGGAGCTGCTCTTTTCTTTTAATTCTTTTGATTCAATCCTAAGACTGGCTATGAGTTGTTAACATAATACTTTAAATGTGTCTTCTGGGCAACCATGACAGAAATATTCAGTTTATAGTCCAGATTTCCTACCTAGAATATATATCTGGGCAGCACGGTGGCGTAGTGGTTAGCTCTCTCGCCTTGCAGTGCTGGGTCCCTGGTTCGAATGCCAGCCAGGGCACTATCTGCAAAGAGTTTGTATGTTCTCTCCGTGTCTGCGTGGGTTTCCTCCGGGCACTCCGGTTTCCTCCCACATTCCAAAAACATACGGATAAGTTAATTGGCTCCCCCTTAAAAAAAAAAAAAAAAAAAAAAAATGGCCCTAGACTACAGTACTTACACTATATAATATAGATATATGGCAATGGTAGGGATTAGGTTGTGAGCTCCTTTGAGGGACAGTTAGTGACAAGATATATATATATATATATATACACTGTACAGCGCTGCGTAATATGTTGGCGCTATTTAAATACTAAATAATAATAATAATAATAATATCTCTCTTGTTGAGGCAGACCTTTTACTTTTTTTCTTTTTAAATTTTTTTTTTTTTTGTAGATTCAAGCTGAACATGTGGGATGTCGGCGGCCAGAAGTCCTTGCGATCATATTGGAGGAACTACTTTGAGAGTACAGATGGTTTGATCTGGGTAGTTGACAGTGCAGACCGTGCAAGGCTGCAGGATTGTGCTCAAGAGCTTTCTGGGCTTCTGCTGGAAGAGGTAGGCACATATAAGCCATTTTATTTATTGTATTTATAAAGCGCCAACATATACTACCCTTCAAAGTACAAGCTACAGTGCTGTCATTTATCTTACCGAGTGCAGTATGAGCAGTACATTCAATACAACAGTGAATTTTGCACAGCTGCTTAGAATGTTACATAGCCATGGTGGTCAATAATGGGTACAGCTGGAAAGCAGCTTGTATCTGTTTAGAGAAACTTAGACACAGTTATATCATTGTGTGTGTCCCGTCTAGTACAATTGCTGTACACGAGCTGCTTCATGATTTAATCTGCTGAAAACTGTTCTATTCATTGAATTGGGAACTAGATGGCCACAGCTGTGCAATATGTGCATGTATAGCTTCAGATGCAAATGCTATATGAAAGTGCCCTAAACCCAGGCAAGCATAAAGCTAGATTTACCTTTATAATTGGGCAGTCTGGATAAGCTCAATAAAGATCATTCTGTCTCCTCCTACTTCCATTTTTTTACCCCTAAATCACCCTTTGTAAAATCTACGACTTTGGAGGTTGCAGATTGTGCTGCCATGAAGAGGCAGTGATATGCACAGGAGCTTTGCCTCTTACTCAAGTCAATTCCTCCGATCTCCGCCTCTCCCCGCCCCTCTCGGCCCTCTGACAACATTCATTCTGCCCCCTCAGCGTGTGGCAGGTAGTGGCCGGGACACTTGCGCAGCCAGACCACCCTGCTCCGTGCCCAGTACGATAGTCGGGTGGAGCGCATGAGCGGCCAGCGTGCGCGGCCATGCGCATAAAATTAGCATTTTATTCACTAAAGTGGAGCCACTATCGGGAAATGGGAGAAGGGGTCGCGGCCATATTTTTTTTTTATTATTTTTTTCAGGAAGTGGTTAATTTTTTAAAACTTTGTAAAATGGGCTCTGAGCATCGGTAATAGGGGGAACAGCACCCTTACAGTGAATGCTTCACAGAAATGTCATTTGTTTTTAAAAAGAATTTCACTTCAAATTCTCTTTAATCACTAAGCTGCTCTCCCTTAATTCATTAGTGTCAGAAACTCTAACCACTCCTCCTCTATTCGGCTAAGTCACTGTGGTGGTGTTTTTCAGTCTTCCAAAACTGTGGCCACCTCCGCCTGTGTCACTTTGGTCTGGGGATGGGCTGGAACAACGCAGGTGGGGATGGCCACAGAGCTTCAAAAAACTTTGTAAAAACAGACTTGGCTGGGTGAGTGATTAACCCTACCACCTGCCGATTCTTGCAGCAAGTCCTATCAGAATGTTTAATGTTAACCACTTCGCATCCAGACCTTGTTTTCTCCTTATTGACCAGAGCAGTTTTGACGCTTTTAACGGTGTCCCTATTCAATCAGCAATAACTTTATCCCTACTCACTACACCTAAATGATCTATATATCGTTTTTTTCAAGACAAACCAGGCTTTCAATGGGGGGTATTTAGTCCCAAGAACAATTTTTTGTTTTCTAGGCATTTTAATTGAAAAAAGGGAACAAAAATTAAAAAAAATGCATTATTTCTCAGTTTTTAACAATTCCAGTTTAAAAATAAAAAGTGCCACAGTGATAAAACCATTCCACCAGTTAATGTCCCCCCTAATATAGTCAGATGTGCCCCGAGTATCAGCCCAACCTTCCCAGTTTAGCCAGATGTGACCCCAATATCGGCACCCCCGTATAGTCAGATGTGTCCCATGTATCTACCACCCCCCAGTACAGAGAGACAGTAACGCCGCCAGGATTGGCACCCCTCATTATAGGCAGTTGTGTCCCCCGGATAAAATTTCCCCCATTATAGCCATATGTGCCCCAGAATTGCCCCCCCCCCCCACCAATTATAGCCAGATGTGCCCCCAGTATTAGGTTACCCCCCCCCCAGATAACCAAATGATCCCCCATTGTGATGTCATCCCCCAGTTACCCAGATGCCTGGCAGTTTTTTTGCGCACCCCCCCCCCCCCCCAGTGTGGGTAGCCAGATGTATGACCCCTCCCCCCCCCCCCCATCAGGCAGCCCCTCCGTGCACAGATGCCAAAAAAATTTAAATAAAGCCACCTCTCTCACCTTACCTCGTTCCAGCGATGAGCCTGCAGCCCGAGCATCCGATCCCAGCTCTGAACTCAGCCGCGTATTGCCGGTGACCCGGGTCCCGGGCCTGATGACGTCATCAAGCCGGGACCCAGGTCACCGGCAATACGCGGCTGGGATCGGATGCCCAGGCTGCAGGCTCATCGCTGGAACGTGGTAAGGTGAGAGAGGCGGCTTTATTTACATTTTTTTTAGCTATCTGTGCACGGAGGAGGGGGAGATGAAGGATCACGCTGTTTGCTACAGCGGTGATCGTTCATCCGCGGGGGGGGGGGGGGGTCACTAATTGGCTACAAGGGAACATGTTCCCTTTTGCCAATTAGTAAGGCAACCGACAGTGCCGGGGTGCGCGCTCTGAAGCGCACCTGTTCCTGCACAAAAGGGCTTACAGCAGGTCAGTATATCTACGTCGCTGTGGCTTGGAGAGTGCCACAGCTGACGTTGATATACTGTAGTGGTGGGGAAAGTGGTTAACTAAAGCACAGGGGGGTTAAAATCTTTGTTAGCCATTTATAACTGAGTGCCTGTGGGAAAAGTATTCTCTTCCCCTGTGAAATCACTGGCAAAGGGAAATAAAGGAAGTGTAACTAAAAGGCACACGGCAGCAAAACAAACCAGATGCAAGTTTTAATCCTTCTTCTCTCCTCCTCCACTCTCCTTCTTTTGCTTTTAAAGGGAAGGTCCAAGCAAAATAAAAAAAAATGAGTTTTACTTACCTGGGGCTTCTACCAGCCCCATGCAGCCATCATGTGCCCTCGTAGTCACTCACTGCTGCTCCAGTCCCCCGCTAGCAGCTTACCGACCTCGGAGGTCGGCGGGTAGCATTGCGTACATTTTTACGCATTCCCGCTAGTGCAGGAACATTAACACATACATTTTTACGAGTTAGTGGTGCCCTCGTACATTTTTACGCATTGAACCACTAACGTGTAAAAATGTATGTGTTAATGTTCCTGCACTAGCGGGAATGCGTAAAAATGTACGCAATGCGACCCGCCGACCTCCGAGGTCGACATGCTGCCAGCGGGGGACTGGAGCAGCAGTGAGTGACTACGAGGGCACAGGATGGCTGCATGGGGCTGGTAGAAGCCCCAGGTAAGTGAAACTCATTTTTTTTTATTTTGCTCGGACCTTCCCTTTAATAAAAGTTAAGGTAATGCATGCTATTTATAAAGTTTCATGTCTTACTGATGTGCTTCACAGTATCAGATCTGTAGAATTATACTTTAAACCATATCTAAAGTGTATCTTAATATGCTGAATTAATATTGCTGAAGTAGTTGGGGGGGGGGGGGAGACAGCGTTTCCGGTACAGGAGAGCAGCTGAGGCTGTGAATTCGCTGCCTGCCAGCAGCCCGTTGTGAAAAGAAATAAACGACACGATGAGACCTCTCCAATTGGTGCCAAAATCAGTAGAAATCTTTATTTACTCAGCTGAGGACTTTTTCATGTGCCAGCATACAAAAACCGCAACTAACACAGTTTTGCTTAGCCAGAAAAAGTGATTACTCCTCTGTGTGTTCCATCTTTTATACCCCAGTTAATATGTTAACATATTCCTTCCTCCAGGCAGTCTGTTCTTGTATGAATCCAATCAGCCTCAAATTAAGGTGACTTAGACCTCCTTTATGGGCAGGATTACCTGTGTCCTTCAAAAGACTTCCTGTAAAGGAAACGTCCACTTTAGTGAAATGACGTCAGAAGTCAGTTTTGTTTCTTTCAAAGTGATTCCCAAGGATAACCTGCCCCCAGAATCTGGTTCAAACTGCATTTCCAAAGGATTCTTTCTCTGTGTCCTCTAGAACAGAAAAGGAGGAGGGAGGTCGTCCTGAAATAGAAACACTTCAAAACAGTAACTGTATTCTACATACACATTAATTTTGGTTACATTGTGTAATTCCTAAAACAATACTATAATCATATTCTTAAAGTGTCACTCTAGCACATTTTAAAGCTCTCTTTCGCCTCTTTCCAATGATATGTAAACCGCCACCCTACGCCTTTTAGTTTTCGCAATTTTCGCGATTGAAATGGCTGCGAAGTCGATCTCGAAAATAGAGAAAACTAAAAGGTGTAGAGCGGCGATTTATATGTCGTCAGAAAGAGGAGAAAGAGCGCTTTAAAATGATATCCATCTTTCCATAGTTACATTGTATTCTACAGGGCGACTTTTTCTCAGTCAGCAGCTCCATTCAGCACAATGGAGCTGCTGACTTTAGGAAACAGTCGCCCTGTGTAATAAAATGTAACTATGGAAAGATGGATATCATTTTAAAGCTCTCTTATTCCTCTTTCTGACGACATATAAATCGCCGCTCTACACCTTTTTAGTTTTCTCTATTTTCGAGATCGACTTCGCGGCCATTTCGATCGTGAAAATTGCGAAAACTAAAAGGCGTAGGGTGGCGGTTTACATATCATTGGAAAGAGGAGAAAGAGAGCTTTAAAATTATATCCATCTTTCCATAGTTTCTGCACTGCTCGGAGTCCCTTTAAGGAAGTTTATATTTGCTGATAACACCCTCTCTATGGTATTTAGACATTCCACCTCTGATTTGTTTTAATACAGCTAGCCTCATCCCCCTTCTTCTGTATGACCGTCCATTTTTGTATTTCAGAGGTTGTCAGGAGCAACGTTACTGGTGTTTGCAAATAAACAGGATTTGCCAGGTGCCCTATCCAAAGATGACATACGTGAGGTGAGTAATGTATCCTAGTCCGTGTGTGTAAGTGTAGATTCATACAGTCAGATTTTTTTTTTTCCCTCACAACGTGTACACCCCCATCTTATCACCACTTCTTTTTGGACCTCAGAAGGTGCTCAGATACATATCTGTGGTAACTCTTATGCTACATACACACTTGAGATAAAAGTCTTTCCTTCCATGTAGTATGAGAGCCATACTCTACACAGTCTATTCTATGGAGCTGCACTCCCCATCAGATAAAATCTTTGCAAGATGCTGTACACACAGATGCCCGTGCACATTCAAAAGATAATTATCTGCAAAAGATCTGTTCCTACAAAATGCACTCATAGTCTATGAGATCGTTGGTCTAGGAACAAACAACGATGAGCAGGCCTACCGCCAGGAGGTTGACAGTTTCCCAGTGGTGCAGGGAGAACAGGCTGGTCCTCAGCTCATCCAAAACCGTAGAGCTAATTGTGGATTTCAGGAAGCATGCTCCCTCCCCCCCACCAATCTGTATCAACGGCACCGAGGTCGAAAGAGTAACCAGCGTTCGCCTTCTGGGCACCACCATCTCCAAAGACCTGAGCTGGGAAGGCAAACACAGCCCTGACCCAGAAGAAAGCCCAGCAGAAGCTTTTCTTTCTCCGCCGATTGAAGTTCGGCATGGCTCGAGCTACTGACGTGTTTTTACACCGCCACCATCGAGTCCGTCCTCTGCTCCTCCATCCTAGTCTGGTACGCTGGCTCCACCACCAGAGACAGATACAAACTTCAGAGGGTCATTAGATCAGAAGAGAGAATCATCGGCAGACCTCTCCCTTCGCTTGTCCACCTCCACAACTCCAGACTACGCTCAAGAGCACTGAGGATTGCCGGCGACCTCTCTCACCCGGGCCAGCGGTTCTTTATGCAGACTTCCGTTAGGCTGGAGGTTTCGGTCCATCGCCACCAACACCTCAAGGCACAGGAACTCTTTCTTTCCCTCAGCTGTCACCCTCCTGAACTCCCTGTAGATCATTACATCCCCTCCACCACTGTATGTTGAACTGCACCTTGACGCCCCC